>NC_056749.1:406472527-406571240 GCF_019279795.1 Protopterus annectens
CCCCCATGAGGGCAAACAAGGATAAAAAACCCCATAAAATTAGGAAATTGCTGATTGAAGGCTCATTGTCTGTTATTCTAAAAGTGTATTAGTTCTGGTTAAAGCACTTGGGCTTCAAACCAGTTATTTTTCATTAAGAAGGTTTGTGTTTTGCACTCTTGTGGGAGGACAGGCTAGATTCTGCCCTTCTGAGCTGGGAATTTCTGGTTAAAGGCTTATTGTGCCTGCTTATTTGAACTGTTTCTTTCTGAAATTTTTGCGCCTTGGTTGATGTAGCATAGACTAGATTCAAGTATCCAGAATCTAGTTTTGTTTGTATACCTACAGCACCAATCCAGGCCATCTCTTTTGGAGAAGGTTCCCCTGCACCCTAGTGGCAGGAGTGTGCAGTTATAACTTGTCTAATTGAAGACTGCTGGAACAGGGCTCAGTTTTGGGATTTTTTACTGGTTAATTGGGTAATTTGTTAAAATCAGTTTACTCGTTTTCTATTGTTATATAAAAAAATTGCACTTTATTCATCTGCTTTTACACTATTTGTGTTTCTTCCTACTTTATTACTTTATATTGCTTTTGCTGCTTGTTCTTAAAAGTACTTAATTGCATTTATTCTGCTGCATTTATTACTACTTGTTAGTAGCCTGATTAAATTGCAACTGTTATTCTAAGCCTTCCCTTGAAACACTTGGACTTCAGACCAGTTGTTTTACATTAAGAATGTTTGTGGTCTCACTGTTGTGGCAGGACAGGTAGCTTACATCCTTCTAAGTTGGGAGTTGCTGATTGAAGGCTTAGTGTCTGTTATTCTAAAAGTGTATTAGTTCTGGTTTAAGCACTTAGGCTTTGGGCTAGTTATTTTACATTAAGAAGGTGTGGTCTGCACTCTTGTGGGAGGAGAAGGTAGAATCTGCCCTTCTGAGCCGGGAGTTTCTGGTTAAAGGGGTATTGTGCCTGCTTATTTGAACTTCTTTCTGAAATTGGTACACCTTGTTTGCTGTAGCATAGACTAAATTCAGACCTGCTGAATCTAGCTTTGTTTGTATAGCTTGAGCAATAATCCAGACCTTCTTTTTTTGGAGAAGGTTCCCCTGCACCCTAGTGGCAGGAGTGTACAGTTAGAACTTGTCTGATCGAAGACTGCTGAAACAGGGCTCAGTTTTTAGCTTTTTATTGGTTAACAGGTTAATTTGTTTAAATCAGTTTGCTCATTTGCTACTGTTATATTAAAATATATATATATATATATATATATATATATATATATATATATATATATATATATATATATATATATATATATATATATATATATATATGCATCGCCGCTTAGCTAGGGTTAAACTATTCCCAGAGCCATAAAGTCTGCTCTTCAAATTTTCCCTTAGAACTAACCAGTTTTTTAGTTTTAGCACTAAAATATGTTTCTTTGAGCTCAGCACTTGTTCAGAACTTGTTGTAAGCACTAAATAAGCTACAAATTACTACAGCACTTAACTTGTCTAGAGGAAAACAGTTTTTAGTACTTAATAAACAAGCACCTATCCAGGCATGTCTAAGGGTCAACTCCCAGTGTTTTTTGTCTACCTGATGAATCTGGGCATCTTGTGGCAACGCAGCAATTGCCTCATGTACACAGACAACCCTCTTCTCCTACCACCCAACACTACAACCTGTGAGAGATGCACTTATATAGCCAAACTGGAAGCAAAGCTCTCTTCACCCAAGACTGGACTAGACAGTCAAGAGCAGAAGGTAAACACCGCACCACACTCATCACATAGTCCCTCAAAACCTACAACACCAAAACACACACATAGAAACATGAAACACACACCTACATTCATGGAGGCTCTCAATAAAAATCTGCTCAAGCAACAGAAACCTGCAAAGGAGAAATGCAAACAACCTCCACCCCAACACAACCCAAATGACACACAGCCCACAAATACAGTGTGCCACTCAATGACAGCCCATAAGGCATAACAACGTACCCAACACTCTAGTCATAGGTGACTCTATAGTCAGACACACTGATGTTCCACTCACCAAGCTAAACGAGGAGGAAAGTTACTGTCAGTTACCTGTCGGGTGCCAGGATCTGCCACATAACGCACATACTCAGGTCACTCCACAACAAGTACAAATATGACTCTGTCAATGTCCATGTTGGTGTGAATGACCTGAGACATAGCTCCCTGGACTACATGAAAAGAGATATGGAGGAGATCTCTGATCTTGTAGCCCAGGCAGGTATGACCCTAGCCCTGAGTAGCATCTTGCCATCACCCAGAATGATACCACAGTACAAGGACAAAATGATTGACTTCAACAACTGGCTAAGCTTCTGGTGTCATTCTAAGGGGATCCAGTATCTGTCTGCCTGGGAATATATGATCGACAGACCATGATGCTTTGCCAGAGATGGCCTGGACTTTTCGCCCTTGGGATTCCAGATACTCGCTAAGGCTCTTGCCACCCCTATAGTGCATTTTTTAGGCAAGGTTCAAATGACAAATTCACCACCTTAACAGGTACAAGCAAGCAAAATCTGAGGGTAATGCCACTCAATGCTGGAAGTCTAAACCTCAAAATGTATTCACTCAAGGCGGTCCTTAAATTGGAGAACATTGACATCTGTGCAGTGACATGGTTCAAGGATCCAGAGAGCACCCCTGCATTACCAGGCTATAATTCATACCACACCTTTCAGCCACCTAACCTGGACCTAAACACTAAAGGTGGAGGTGTGTCCATATTCATTAAGGATATCCACACCTCCAGGCTAGTTGCTCAGCATAATGCATCTGAGATTATCCAAATGCAACTAACTCCGGGTAAGACCGCAATCCAAATTTTAACTTGCTACAGACCCCCCACCATGCCCCAGGATTCCCACTCCACATTTCTTGATACATTGAAAAATATTAGGGTACAATCCAACAACCTAATAATGGGTGACTTCAACTACCCCACCATTAACTGGGAAAACTACTCATGTACCGACTCTTTTGCTCAACGTTTTCTGGAATTCATAAATTCCAATGCCTTGGATCAACTTATCCACACCCTCACCAGGGAAAGCAATATCCTAGACCTGGTCATTACCAACATGGGTGACCGGTGTTCCACACCAGAGGTCAATTCCTCATTGGTCAGATCCAACCACAAGCTAATCACCCTAGACATCCACATCCCGCCCCCACCCCCCCATTAGGGAAACCACCACAAAAAATTTCTCCAAAGCCAACTTCACGCTTCTTAAGACAGAAGTGGCAAACTTCACGACACCCATGCATACGGACATTAGAGGTATGACTGCTGAATCCTACACAAATGCACTTTATAAGCACTTACACAAGTTCATGGATCGTGCTATCCCTAACAGAACCAAGATGCTATCCTCCAAAAAAAGGAAGCCAATCTGTTGGTCCCCTGCCATAAACAAACTCTACAACAGAAGAAAGAAAATGTTGCAAAAAAGAGTAAAATCCCATTATTGGAGGAACTCCCTGGTCAGCCTCAGTAAGTAGCTGAGATCCCTCATAAAATCCTCCAAAGCTAGTTACGAAAACAAAATTGCCACTGATTCTAAAGACAACCACAAAGCATTCTATAGCTATGTTAAGAATCTCAAAGGCAACACTCAGATCTGCTCTGAGTTACAGCACAATGGCACTAAATATACAGAACCAACTGATATTGCCAACATCCTGGCAGATAGGTTCAGTGCTAGCTTTACCTCCCTTTCACCCCTTAAAGGGCCCATCTCTATACTGAAAGAATGCAAAGTTCCTGTAATCACGGCTGCATGGGTAAAAACCACACTCTCCAAAGCCAAGAACACAACATCCATGGGACCTGACAACATCCTAGGCTGTGTTCTTCATAAATTGCAGAATGAACTGGTACCCCACCTAAGCACCATGTTCAATCATAGCCTCACCTCAAGCTTTGTGCCCACTGAATGGTGCACAGCTACGGTTATCCCACTCCACAAAGGGGGAGCCACCACGGACCCCGGGATCTACCGCCCCATTAGCCTGGTCTGCAAGGCCATGGAATGTATCATCATGGATCTTATACACAAAGACATTGGTAATCTCCAAACTCTGGACCCCACCCAGTTTGGGTTTGTAAAAGGCAGATCATGTCTCCTAAACCTGATAGACTTCTTTGAAGCAGTCATCAAAGCTGTAAACGAGGTTAAGGTGGTTCACACAGCCTATCTAGATCTCGCCAAGGCTTTTGACACCATCCCTCACTCTGGAATTATAGATAAACTCACTAAACTAGGTATAAATCCCTATGTCACAAGATGGGTTGCCAGCTGGCTCACTGATAGAACCCACACTGTGAAAGTAGCTGACTCCAAATCCGACTTCAGACCATTGACAAGTAGAGTACCACAGGGATCAGTCCTGGGTCCTCTCCTGTTTGGTATCTACTTTTCTGAAGTACAGGCTAACACAGAAGGTCTTTGGCTGATGATGTTCGCAGATGACTGCAAACTAGGAGCCATAATCAAAACTCCTACCGATATGGATATCCTACAAAAGGACCTCATCGAGACAGCTGGCTGGTGTCAGAGCCATGGCCTCAAGCTCAATGCCAAAATGTGCATTGTCATTCCCTTTGGTAAAAACTCTATACCCATGAGCTACCACATAGGTGGTAGTCTACTTAACACTGAAAGTGTGATAAGAGACCTTGGGACACAGGTGGACAGTAGTCTCTCCTTTAATAATCACATCGCCACAGTAGTCAGGAAATCTTTCTACGTGGCACACCTCATCACAAAAGGTTTCTCATCTAGGAAAGAAGAGGTCATTGTTCCCCTCTACTTGTCACTCATTAGACCCATTATAGAGTACAACGCCCCTTTTGGTATGTACCTCACAAGACATCTACAACAACTGGAAAGGCCGCAGAAATACCTCACAAAGAGGATTACCGGCCTCAAACAGATGCCCTATGCAGACCGTCTCTAAAAACTCCAGCTTTACTCTGTCGCATATCGCCTACTCAGAGGCGATCTCTGCCTAACAAACAAAGCTATGTCAAACCCAGAGCTGTTGGACATGCTCCACTTAAAGAAATCCCAATCCCTCCAAGCTACATGCTCTAGGGACCTAAACCTTGTCACTACAATAAACAGAATATGCTGGAGGGATAGATTCCTGTCCCAGAGATTTTCCATACTCTGGAACAAACTACCTATCAATATCAAACAAAACTCCTCATTAGCACTCTTTAAGAAAAATCTTGATGATTGGATGGGAAACAGGAAATTCACCCCGGGGATCACCTCTGTGGCTCTGCTTGACAGGGCCACTAGAAAATAATTTTCTTGGGTGGCGAAAGCCAGGGTACCTTTTTGGCTAGGCTTATATAGGCCATAGGGCCAATAGCCTAGTGCCTACCTATGAAAGAGTACTTATTTTGCTGCAGGCAGCTTTAGGAGGTGCAGTAATTCAAGGAAAGATAAAACATATGTTTTTTTTCATCATATGCATGTAGTGGTCTTTTAAGTGAGCCTAATACACCTTTTGAAATTAGTACTACAGCTCCTCCAGCCAACACTGCCTTATCCAGTTGTAGACTAGAGAAGACATTGTTTATGAAATAGGGTGTGAGTAACAGCTTAGTGGAGCTTCCTATTCAATGCCAAACTGATTATGAAATGCCAGGTTCATAGGTTCATACTAGGCTATCTGCCCTAGGGCATTTATAAGCCTAGCCAGAGTGTGTGTGGCTTTCACCACCCCTTAGGATGAGAATACTATACCCATTAGTTTGCTGTGCCTCTGTCCAGCAGTGATACAGAGATGATTCCCGGGGTAAACCTACAATCTCCCATCCACTCGTCAAGATTTCTCTTGAACAGAGTCAGTGAGGGGCTCTGCCTCACATGGACTGGGATTCTGTTCCATAGTGTAGGGAGTCTCTGGGTGATGAATCTGTCCCTCCAGCATGTCCTATTTATATCCGTGTTGAGGTTTAAGTCTCTTGCTCTCGTGGCTCTGGTGGATTTGGATTTTTGAGGTGGTGCATGTCCATTAATTCCAGGTTGGACATGGCCTTGTATGTCAGGCACAGATCACCTCTGAGCAGACGGTATGCGACTGAATAGAGCTGGAGTTTCTTCAGTCGGGCATCGTATGACATATGTTTGAGCCCCTTTATCCTTTTGGTGAGGAACTTTTGGGGTCTTTCCAACTGCTGCAGGTGTTGGGTAAGGTACATTCGAATGGGGCATTGTACTCAATCATTGGTCTGATAAGTGAAGAGTACAGGGTACAATGACCTCTCCTGATCTGGATGTGAATCCCTTCATGATCAGGTGGGCAATGTAGAAGGTCTTCCTAACCACTTTGGCAATGTGAGTGTCAAAAGAGAGGTTACTGTCAACTTGGGTCCCCAGGTCCCTGATAACTTCTTCCGTGTTTAATGGATTACCACCTATGTGGTAATTAGGGGTTACCTTGTTTTTCCCAAAGGGTATGACTATACATTTTTTGGCATTTAGCTTAAGGCCATGGCTCTGGCACTAGTTATCCATTTCTATGAGACCTCTCTGGAGGATGTCTGTGTCTGATGGAGTGTCAATTATGGTGCCCAGTTTGCAGTCATCTGCAAGTTTTGGGTGTGGTATGCATCCCCCATTTTGCATTCATACTTAACGGTTATCAGAATTTTCATAGGTGTGTACTAGGCTAATGGTCCTGGAGCCTTTACAAGCCTTGCCCATAGGATTACCCTGGCATCGTGCCACCCAATCTTAGTTCCCAGTGCCTCTGTCGAGCAGAGCCATTGGAGGGATCCCCAGGGTGAATTTTCTTTTCCATCCACTCATCAAGATTTCTCTTGAAAGAGGGCCAGTGACATGTATGGGAAGTCTATTCCATAGCATGGGCAGTCTCTGGGTTATGAACCTGTTCCTCCAACATGTTCTGTTGATTGTGGTAATGAGATAGAGGTCTCTGGAGCATGTGGTGCAGAGGGATTGGGATTTCTTTAGATGTAGCATTTCTAACAGAGCTGGGTCAGACATGGCTTTGTAAGTCAAGCAGAGATCGCCTCTAAGTAGGCAATATGAGACAGAGAATAGTTGGAGTTTTTTTGAGTCTGTCCATATAGGAAAAGTGTTTAAGGCCTAGGATCATCATTGTGAGGTACTTTTGAGGCCTCTCTAATTGTTGCAGGTGTCTAGTGAGGTACATGCCAAATGGGGCACTGTACTCTATGACTGGCCTAATGATGGAAGAGTAGTGGGAGACAATGACCCCTTTCTTCCTGGATGCAAAACCCTTAGTAATGAGATGTGCCACATAGAAGGACTTTCTGAACACAGTGGCAATCTGGTGGTCAAAAGAGAGGTTGCTGTCAACCTGTGTTCCCAGATCTCTTATAATGCCTTCTGTGTTCAGTGAACTACCATGGATGTGGTAATTCATGGGAACCGTTTTTTTCCAAAAGGGGATGATGACCCATTTTTTGGCATTGAGCTTAAGGCTATAGCTCTGACACCAGTCATTGGTCTCAATCAGGCCTTTCTGTAGGATGTCAACATCACTGGGGGAGTTAATAATAGCTCCCAACTTGCAATTGTCTGCAAACTTTGTCAGCCACAGTCCCTTCATGTTGGCCTGGACTTCAGAGAAGTAGATACCAAACAGGAAAGGACCCAGGACCAAACCCTGTGGGACTCCACTCATGACGGGTCAGCAGTCTGACTTGGGGTCAGCTACTTTCACACTGTGGGTTCCATCTGTGAGCCAGTTTGCAACCCACCTAGTGATATACAGGTTGATGCCTAGCTTAGTGAGTTTTTCTATGATTCCTGAGTGGGGAATGGTATCAAAGGCCTTGGCCAGATCAAGGTAGACTGTATGAACCACCTTGCCTTCATCCACAACTCTGGTGACTGACTCAAAGTCGACCAGGTTGAGCAGGCATGATCTACCCTTCACAAAACCAAACTGTATGGGATCCAGAGTTTGGAGATTCCCTATATCCTTGTTTATTAGGTCCATGATGATGTGTTCCATAGCTTTGCATATCAGACTAGTCAGGCTAATGGGGCGATAGTTCCCAGGGTCTGTAATCGCTCCTCCTTTGCGGAGAGAGATGACTGTAGCAGTGCATCATTTGATAGAGACAAAGCCTGAGGTGAGGCTGTGATTGAATAGGGCACACAGGTGAGGTGCCAGTTCACTCTTTAGTTCCTGTAGAACACAGCCAGGGATATTGTCAGGTCCCATAGAAGCTGTATTCTTGGCCTTGGACAGTGCTGTTTTAACCTGTGTAGCAGTAATACTGGGTGCCTGGCAATCTACTGGTATTGTAATTGGTCCTTTGGGGGGAGTGGGGTAAAGTTGGCACTGAATCTGTCAACCAGTATATTGGCAATATCTGCTGGCTTGGTATAGGAGGTACCATTCTGCAGTAGCTCAGAGCAAATCTAGATATTGCTGTGGAGATTCTTTACATAACTGTAGAAGGCCTTGTGGTTGTCTTTACTATCTGCTGCAATCCTGTTTTCATAGCTAGCTTTAGAGGATTTGATGAGGGATCTCAACTTTTTGTTGAGGCTGATAAGGGAGTTTTTCCAGTCTTGGGACTTCACCTTATTCCGCATCAGTTTCCTCCTGCTGTTGTAGAGTTTGTTTATGGCAGAGGACCACCAGATTGGCTTCCTTTTTTTGGAGAAGAGTGTCTTGGTTCTATTGGATATGGCGAGATCCATGCATTTGTGTATGCTTTCATAAAGTGCATTGGTGTATGATTCAGCGGTCGTGCAACTATTCTCCATTTGCATGGGTGCCATGAAGTTAGCCACCTCTGTTTTTTAGGAGTCCAAAGTTAGCTTTGGAGAAGTTTTTCATGGTGTTTACTTTTGTGGGGGGTGGGGGGATGTGTATTTCCAAGGTGATTAGTTTGTGGTCAGATCTAACCAGGGAGGAGTTGACTATTGGTGTAGAGCAACAGTCGCCAATGACCAGTTCAAGGATGTTGCTGCCTCTAGTGGGGGCAAGAATGAGCTGGTCCAGGGCATTGGAATTAATGAATTGCAGGAAATGTTGGGTAAGTGTATTGGTACATAAGTAGTTTTCCCAGATAATGGAGGAGTAGTTGAAGTTGCCCAGTATGAGAGTGTTAGGGTGGACCCTAATATTCTCCAGGGTGCTTAGGCATGTGGAATGTGAGTCTTGGGACACGGTTGGGGACCTATAGCAGGCTACAACCTGAATCACTGTCTTACCCAATGTTAGCTGCACTTGATGTATCTCTGATGCGTTATGTTGGGCTACCAGTCTGGAGGTGTGTGAATCCTTTATGAATAGGGAAACATCACCACCTTTGGAGCTTCGGTCCAAGTTCTGGGGCCAAAAGGTGTGGAATGCGTTATAGCCTGGTAGCATAGGGGTGCTTTTTGCTGCTTTAAACCAGGTTTCCATTACAGCACAAATGTCAATATTCTCCATTTTAAGAAGTGCTTCGAGCAAGTGCATTTTGAGATTTAGACCTAGTGTTGAGCAGCATGACCTTCAAATTGTATTAATTTGTAGCTGTTACAGTGTTAATTTGGTCTTTGGAACACCACCTAAAAAGGCACTATAGGGGTGGCAAGAGCCCTGGCCAGTATCCAAAAGCCCAGAGGTGACAGATGCAGGCCATCTCTGGCAAAGCATCGAGGTCTGTCAGTCATGTCATCCCAAGCAGACAGATACCGGATCTCCTTAGAATGACACCAGAAACTTAGCCAAGTGTTGAAATCAGTCATTTTCTGCTTGTACTGTGGTACCATTCTGGGTGATGGTAGGATGCTGCTCTAGCCTAGTGTCATACCCGCCTGGGCTTCATAATCTGAGAGCTCCTTCATGTCTCTTTTCAAGTAGTCCAGTGAGATACGTCTCAGGTCATTCACACCCACATGTACAATGACAGAGTCATATTTGTACCTGTTGTTGAGGGACAGGAGTGCATACTTTATGGGATGGATCCTGGCACCTGACAGGCAGCTGTTACTTTCTCATTATTCAACCTAGTGAGTGGGACATCAGTGTGCCTCACTAGTGAGTCACCTATGACTAGTGTGTTGGGCATGCTGTTTTGCCTTAGGGGCTTTAGTTGAGTGTCACCCATACTGCTATCAACTTGCCTTGCAAAAATAAAAGATGATTGCTGAATGAAAAATTATGCCCCTTTTTTTCCACAATAAAAACACAAACCAGTTTTGACTAAACAGATGTGTGTATTCTGTTTAAGGTACTACACAATAAAAATTCTTGTTTGACTGGGTATTTCTTGCAGTTTTTACTGAATGGTTTGACTGATCTTTTTACTCTTTGGTTTGGAAGTTATTAGGAATATTTTGCAGGCAACCTAGAGCTTATGGTATCAAGTTTGATTCAAGCTCTGTACTTCTAAAGTATAGCCAAACAATCCACTTATGCTTTACTGATGAGATCAAAAAAGGCTGAAACATGCACGTGTGCAGCTATTGGGTTTTGGATTTTTTGGCTTGAATATACCCATAAAAACTTAAAAAGTGAAAAGTAAAAGGTTGTGGACATCAAGAAGGGACATCATTGAAGCTATTATGTCCTTAACAGATCAACTGCATATATCCAATAAACCTCCATTACAGAAGGGTTAATGTACTACACAGTGAAGATTCAAGCTTGGCGGGGTCTTTCTTGCAACTTTTACTCAATAGTTAGTCTGTATGACCTTTTCACACTTTTGGTTTGTCTATTACAAAACAAATGCAATAAAATAAAAACATACACAAAATAGAAACAAACAGCAAATACACTATTAAGTTATTACACAAACTACAAACTAATCAAGAAACTCTTACATATTAGCTTTTAGCTGCTAGTAATACCTCTCTCTCTCCCCCTCCAAAGCCCCTCTCTATTGTAGCTTATTTTAACCATACAGCACTGGGTTTGCTTCAAGTAAATCTACTTATGTAGCTTGAGGCCAGTGTCCTTTTGTAAGCTTACTTCTGCTCATATTTTATTTCTTTTTATTTTATTTCATTTCTGGTGACTATACCTTTAGAAACTTTATATCCTTGTCTCTCAAGCTAGTTTTTCACTATCTTTTTCTGATTGTTTCTATGACTTCATCTTGACCAGGGTGCAAGCCCCACTCTGTTCGCTCCCCTACCCCCATTCCCACCCACCCCATTACAATTACCTTTATACCGAACTATCCCTCCCCTTCCTGTCCCACTAGCCACTACAATTCTACTTCCTGCCTAGTGCCACAACCACCTTACTAATCTGTCAATCTTGCCAACACCACTTCCTCTATACCACTGTCTCTACCTACTCTATCTGACCATATTTTATTCCAACATGTATTATTTTCTAATATCTTCTACACTACTCCTTATTCTCTCTATCTCTACTCCACCTCTTACTACTCCAATCTCTCTGACCCACTCCTATGTTCACCAACTTCTCACTCATACAACATATATCCAACTACTTCATCTTTTACTATCTCCCCTAATCTCTTTACTACCTCTACCTCAAGTATATATAAGCTATCCATAACACAGGTATTTAAACCTTCCCACAAAGCTAAGTCAAAACTATACAAACTCCATCTAGCATTACTACACACTCTCTCCTCACTAAAAAACTACTTTGTTCTGGAGATATCCATCCCAACCATGGCCCCTCTTCTCTCCCCAAAACTACCTCTACACTGCCCCATCTTACTCCTATAACAGTCACCAACCTCAGTCACAGTCACAACAATCATCTCCAGCCAAATACTTAACTATTTACTCATTGAATATTCAGAGTCTAGCAAATAAAGTTACTGAGCTGCACTCATGGATAGCTCTTAATATCCATCACATCCTATCCCTATCTGAAACCTGGCTCAAGCCACAAATCTCAAATAGTGAAATACTCACACCAGGTTATAATATCTTCCGATCTGATAGACCTGTAAAAAAGGTGGTGGCGTGGCCATCCTCTACTCAAACAAGCTTAACCTCCCACCATACCCTTCCCAAATTCCTGACTTCCTCCCAGCTGAAATCATCATCCTTAAGTGCCATCTGAATCCCCACAAAAAAACTTGCAACTGCCTCTATCTACATTCATCCTGGTAACAATCTGCCCATTCTTGAAAACATCCTATCCTGGTTCTCCCACAACATACCATATGAGACACTAATCCTTGGTGATGTCAACATTGATTGGTCCAAATTCACAACTGACTACCCCCAACTCGGTATCCATCTGCACGGTTTTCACCAACTTATAACATCTCCCACTTACATAAAAATTCCACTTCCAGCTCTATCATAGACTGGATCCTTACCAATTCCCCCACCAATACTACAATCCCACCACCTTACCTAACTCCCTCAGTGATCATCTCCCTACCACCATCTTAAGACACTACTCCCATATTCCTATACCCCACCTTATCAAAGACTGTCGAAAACTATCGACTTTCAATTTATCCAAATTTAACTCCATTCTCCACAACATAGATTGGTCCATCCTAAAACACCTCCCACTAAACAATGCTGTAAGCACTTTCAATAGCATCTTCATGAATACTCTAAACTCCTTAGCTCAAAATCAAATCATGCTCCCTGGCTCTCCAAACAGACTAGGTCCCTTAGGAAACAAACAGACTGTGCTTGGAAAACCTGGACTAAAACTAAACCACCACCTTTTTTTCAAAAATACAGGCAACTGAGGAACCTTGCAAAAAAACATACAACTAATGACAAAAAGTTATACTATAGCTCTGCTCAGCTTAACAACAAATCCAATCCTCGAAAATTTTGGTCAACTCTCAACATCCTCTATCCTGGAAAGCCCTCTAATCCCTCCCCATACCCTAACTCTTCCTCTCAGGAAACAGCTACCCTCCTGAATAAACACTTTACCTCTTCCATCCAAAATCTGGTAACCTCTAAGCCAAACTCTACTTCGACACCCACCCCTCCAAGTCCCACTAACACAGCTTTGTTTTCTTTTGAGCCAGTTCCATTACTTACATCAAATCTCTACTACTCAAGCTAAAACCTTGCTCTCCTTCCACTGACAATCTATCTCCTACATTCCTCAAACTTGCTGCTGACTCAATTGCCTATCCTATATCTATACTAATTAATTGATCTATTCTGGAATCAACTGTCCTCACCCCTTGGAAATCTTTCTTCACTATCCCTCTTCATAAAGGTGGAAACTCCACTGACCCCTCAAACTACCGACCCATTGCCATTCTGTCCCTCCTCTCCAAGATATTAGAAAAATATATTCACTCACAGCTTCTCAATCACCTCCTCACACACCACTTACTTACCCCTACCCAACATGGATTTTGTCCTCACCACAGCACCACCACTACCCTCCTCTCCTTCACTCATATCATTGCAGAGGCCTTAGACAACAATAAACTCATTTCCTGTCTCTTCCTAGATCTCTCCAAAGCCTTCGATACTGTCTCTCATCCTCTACTACTATCCAAACTCACAAATCTCCACCTATTCCCCTCCGCACTTGCCTGGTTTAATAGTTACCTATCTGGCAGGGAACAATCTGTCAAATGGCTCTCATCCTCCTCACCTTTCCTTCCCATCTCCACTGCTGTTCCCCAAGGCTCCATCTTGGCACCCCTTTTAACATCTTCACCAATGATCTTTACACCTCATGCAAAGAATCCTCCCTTATTCAGTATTGCCAATGACTCCACACTCATATCCATCTCAAATAACATTCCTGAACTACACTCCCTGACCCAACAGGCCCTACTACCCACTGAACAATGGCTCTCTCACAACATTGCTGTTGTTGTGTCTTTCAGCTTTTCCTGGTTAGGGGTCGCCACAGTGGAACTCCGGTCCGCTAATGATTGGTAGTAGATTTTTACGTGCCGAGTTGCCAGCTCTGATGCACAACCTTCAACGAAGGTACGCCCATTCACACATGTCTCCACACAGAAGACGCTCTAGCTGAGAATCGAACAGGAGAACGTCTTACTGTGAGGCGACAACGCTACCACAGCACCACTTTGATCCTAAATCCCAAAAAGACCAAACTCCTACTCTTCCTTCCACGTTCTCTTTCTCATCACAAAACCTCCTTTTTTATTACATCTTCTAACAATACAACTATCCAACCTGATACCCACACAAAACTCCTAGGGGTCATTGATGATGAACTAAAGTTCAACCTACACATACTCCAATGTATAAAAAAAAAACAGAAACTAGGTCTGCTATATTGGAACATAAAATTCCTAACCCCTGAATCTAGACTTACCCTGGGCCAGGCACTCTTCCTCCCCTCCCTCTTATACACTGCCCCAGTTCTTACCAATATCCAGGCCTCCACTCTAAACAAACTCCAACAGACTTACCATAAAATAGCCAGATTCATTACTGACTCCCCATACAACTCACACCACTGCATTTCTTTAAACTCTCTTCGATGGATTGAACTTCCCCAATTTCTGCTATCTTATCAATTTCATATGCTATACTCTATTCTTTATAAACCCTCCTTCTGTCTATCTCTATCTTCCTTAGTCTCCATCTACATCCCATCCCAGACCCTCCGTACTTCTAACCAACAATTACTTGATATCTATCACCCAAACAGGTCAGTAGGCAAACTACTCTACAAACACTCCCTTGCCCATGCTTGGAACAAACTTCCCCTTGACTTACGTTGAATCTCCCACAAATCACACTTTAAAAATGAACTAAAAGCTTATTTTCTCAATTCCAGAACCTGCCCTTGCCATGACCCTACCTAGTCTTCCTTCCCTTTATATACCCTCAAAAGGACCATACTTAGTACCGCATTACACCTCTCTCTCTTTCCAATGTGTCTACTATGCATTTGCATAATTTTATACAAACAAAAAAATTATTGTTGACCTATTGAACTATATCAATGTAAAATTGTTACTTAGCTTCTTTTTAATACAAATTTAACTTTATGCATGTAACCCAACATATGTAAATCTTTTTGCTATAACTGCTATTATATCAATATTGTTTAAAATTGAACTTGTTTAAAATGTACTACTGGAGCTTTTCTCCTCAGGTTTCCACTGAAAATGGTCCACAAGCCCAGTTGGACAAACCCGGTTAACAAATGTCAATAAATAAATAAATAAATAAATAAATAAAAACAATTGTAAACAGTACAGCTTAATTAAGCAAATAATGAAAAGTATAGCTACCTAAATGATAAAATAATAACTGAAAAGATAGACCATGAAAATGCAACCATTATGCTTAGGTAGGCAAAGAACTACAACTAATTTAGCCAGAAGTTATTTATTAAAGACAAACCACCCCAATCTTTTCATGCAGGTTTGGGTGTAGCTTCGATGACTGGCAGTGTCTACCATCAAAATAAGGAAAATGGACACTCACTCACAAGCTGTCAAAAAGAACAGTACTAATTAGTAAACTAACATTCAACCCCTCCGATACCTGATTAACTTTTTTAAGTTGCACTATCTGCTTCAGAGAAATAGCTATGGTAAAGTACACATGCATTTATGGGTAATCTGGAGTACTGCTAATTCATCTACTAGCATGTTGTAGGAATATAAACCCCACTGAAAAAGAATACAGACACAGGGAAGACATGCAAACTCCACAAAGAATACACTCATCCTGGAATTCAATAAACTCCGTGTATGCTTTGCACAAAGCCTACATGAAGTTTGTGTGTTTCCGTGGTAAGCAGCAGTGCTAATTACATATTCATGCTGAGCAACACGTTTAAATGTAAATAAGTGCAGTTTTGTGGCTGGCAACAGTGTTGCCAGCCAGAAAACCATATAGAGCAACATGGATACCAAACCTGTGCACCTTAGAGCAAACTAGGTCAGCAGCATTGCGTGGAATGCCACAATGATGTCCAAGGTTTAACATATAATAATGTATATGGTCTAAACACAATACAGGACAGTGTATGCAGTGCAGAGTACTGTGAAATCCCATTCCAGGCATTCTGTACAAAAATTATGTAAATGATCTGTAAGGGTACATGGACTGCCATTTAAAATAAACAGTCAAGGGAAGTGTGTGTATTGAATAGGGTTACACAGATGAATTGCAGGAATGAACACAGTGAAGGAAGACAGGTGAAACATCCTATTGTACAGCAGATGATGGCATGTCAATGGAAGACAGTTGTAGCAGGTACACTAATCACTTAGCAATATGGTACAGTACAGACTGCACATTGAAAATGTTTATGTGACTGTCACACATACAGACATAATAATAGAGAAGATGTCTTTGTGAGATAAGCATCCTGACATACAGAGGACATCTATTACGGATGTTATATACAACTGGGGTTGGATGCATACTGTGAAGATGTGCAAACTGATTTGCCTGAATATAAGTGTAATGTCAGCAGAGGTTTCCAACAAGTGGAACAAAGTTACAAGCTCATAGATAACAGTAAAAGATGCATGCACAATCATGGACAATATCAGAATAATACCACCAGTACTCCCATGTCTGTGACACAACATATGTAATTCTCAGTACACTTGTACAGCTATTATGACTTGTTGGCAATCTATGAGAGTAATCAAGCATACCATCCTGACTCTGTAACATCTGCTGGAGGTGTTAGTAGGGACACTGCTATACCTGTATGTGACAGGATTACTACAGGCTAGCTGGCCAGTGTGCATGGCTAATATATACATATGGCACAATCCAGACTGTCATGAATGTAACCCATGCAATCAATGTTGTCAAATAGCTATGTATGTATTGTGTGCATCACCAGAACAGGTAACACATGTGCATTTGATGGAACACCTTGATGTGGATGTCCTTCACATACTCAGTAGTTGTGTTACATACAAGGGAGTAGTCAGCACTGTGGCCATATGCTGGTGGACATTTCACATACCAGTTGGTTTGCTTATAGGGTGTTATGTCTACATTATCTTTGGATTGTGCATTTGTTTTTATAATGTAACAAATCTCCCCATGTTTCATCGCATGTATTGTCATGGCTGTAGCAGCAATCTGTGGTGTGTGTGTTGATACTATCTGTATTATACCAATATCACAGATGGAGTCATTGATTGCCCACAACCTGTAGTCCTTCAAACACCTGTTTGGTTAAAGGATGTGTATGACATTCGTGACAGCTGTGACTTAAATAATGAACAGGAAAGAGCCTAGCAGACAGCCTTGATGTACAGACCTGAGATACAGGGCACTTTACACATTTCAGCATATTTAGATGCAACGTATGCGATCCACTTATCCATCCAATTGGTGATGTAGGTGTTATGGCCACATCTGACAGTGTTGAGTGAATACCTCAGTGTAGACTTGTGGCAGATGCCTTGGCCTGGTTAAGTTGCACAGGATGATAGTGTTATCATGCATGCTCTTGATGACCTGTTTGAGGACATCTAACAGATGTAACAGACACGGATGTAGCATTAACAACCAACACAGGTCTGTTGCACACAGCTGGGATACTACTAGTGTCCATTTAGAAAAGGTCTACGATGACATGTTGGTCTACTTCACAGATGAGCAGAGTCAGGATGTGTCTAGACATATTTGCATCAGGTCCTGTCCCCCCCAAACTCAGATGCATGCATGTTGATACACACCTTTCTACAGGAAGATAGTCAATGTGGGGGATGTGCTGAAGTGTGTATTCAACCATGTCAAGAAGATGCATGTGCTGAGTCATGCTACAGGTGATATGTGATGTTGTCACAGCCCACTGATTCTGTGTGATAGGCCTGGATGAAGTTAAGACATGCCTTGGGTTTTGACACAGTACCCCACTCAGGTATCACTGAGAAATTCTCTCAGCTGGGGATTAACCCTTACATCAGTAGACGGTTAACCAACTGGCTCACTGACAGAACACATACTGTGATAGTTGGTGAATCAATCTATACCCATAGAGCTGTCACCACTGGTGTATCCCAGGGATCTGTCCTTGGCCCTTTACTGCTTGGACCAAACTGTGTCAAGAAGGCACTTGTGCGAAATGAACATCTATGTATGGGACAATATTTTTTGTGGGACAGATGCCCCTTTTTTAATTCAGTAAGAGAGGAATGCTGGGTAAAGGACATTGGTATTTCTGGGTCAGGTAAGTTGGGTAGGTGGGGGAGCCAAAAAGTTTGGGGGACACCATGATTGGGGTGAGGGAAGAAACAACACACAATCATTCCAACCAAACATGGAGACAGTGAGAATCTAGTCTTCACCTACAGGACTGCCATGATTGTCCCCTTACTGCACTGGGTGCTGAAGGGATTGACATCTCCTCCTATATACCATAAGGGAGAGCAGCCTCTCCATCCGGCACAGGCATACATCAATGGTGCAGTGCACAACCCTATGCACCAACCCTTGCATCTCCTGGTGGGTGATTAAATCCCCACCTCCACCACAACACCCGGAGAGTACCAGTTGCCAAGGCAGTGCTACCTAAGGGAGCAGGTAGTGCAGGGGCAGCACAGCCAGTGCTGCCAGGCTGGATCACAGATGTGGTGGGCATCTGTGCTGGACCCAGTGGAGTGGGAGCAGGCCTACCTTGCTATGCTGTGAAGCATTTAGTGATTTGTTACAGATGGATGACATGGAGACATTTTGACGACACAAAAAAAAAAAAAAGATAAGAGTTGGGGTGACAGAAAAAAAGATAAAATTAGTGCCATCATATGTGACATACAATGCACTATCACAATTACGGAACTATTTTATCTTAACTACTATATTTAAGTACATGTCCTATCAACTACAAACTATAATTATGGCCTGCTCCAAGTAATCCTTGCAATGTGCATATACTGCAGATATGCTTAGTCCAAGTATACTGATTACAGTTAACAGCAGAGCATTTATGCCACTTGTATAGAGTTTAATTTATGTAATATTATGAAGGTAATACAGTATCGTGTAATTGCTGTTTATGGTATTTGAAACCACAACCTCTGACTACAGTCTTTCACTTGACTCCTAAAGTTGGTTTGTACTGCAGACTTATGCATGCATACTTGCTTTTACAGTTAGGATATACATGCTCATTTTGCTACTATTGTATAGGACACAAAAAATATATCATTAACTTTTAAAGCTATTAATACTTCTGTTGTGCTGCATACATACCACTTGTTTTCTCAGTCTCTCCAGATGTTCAGCATGAACCTGCAGACTCAACTCTATTTTGGCATTAGCTGTGAAAAGAACAAAAGAGCATTATGCATACCAGTCTTGCCTGTATTTAGCTTTATATGTATTAAAAATTATTTTTATTAGCCAGAATGCCCCCCCCCCCACAGAAACATTTGGCTGTGGCACTTTATCAGGAGTCCAGTAAATATTCTGGACTCTTAAACACCCCATCTCTGCACCCTAAGCTGGGCAGCTTCCCCTCTAATCCCAGACATGCCTAGTACCAAATCTAGAGCAATGGGAACGAATGATTTGCTGCCAATTCCCATTATCACATTTACTGGTAGTGAGCAATTTCAAGCAATGATGCCAGCCATGTTTGCAAGACGTTAAGAGGAAAGCAGCAGTGCTCAGCAGGAAGAAAAGCAATTTCAGAAATTGGAAGGTTAATCTGAGACTTGACATTAATCTGAGGGGTGTTGGCTGCTGTAGTTTGGAAATAAAGTTTTAAAATTGGAGGGTAACTGCTAGTTGAATTAATTTTGCAGACATGAACTAGGGACATACATTTCATGACTTGATGCATTTTTGTTTTGGCTTTATGCATTGATAAAATTAACTTTAAAGTGTGGGATTCACACCTATGCATAAGGGGCAAAACATTTTCTTCCACAGCTGTGATTTTCCAACGTTGCTCAAACATAAGTCATGAATCATTCATAAATACAGCTGACAGTTTGAGGTGTTAACCATGTATGTGTATGACCTAACAAGGCTGTTGTATACAGATTCATGTGTGTGTGTCTTATTTAAAGTGTGAAAGTCATCCAAGTCCAGATAGCAGAATTATACTTACAGAAATACAGTAGACAGTAAACCCTCAATCATACATCTGAAAACACAGTAAGGGTGTCTTTATCTCTCATATCTACAATTCATATAAGCTCCACTATCTAAAGTTTTATAAATAGGATTGGATATAATGTGATATGGAACAACAGTAAAAATGTCTCTGGAATGGCCTGTATTAGAAACCAGGATGCCCTACATTCACACCTGTTGTCACCAGAATGTTTAAATAACGCTAGTATATTTTTCTGTTCATTGCTATAAACTGGACTGTCAGAAAAATAAAAATATGTTGCAATTCCTGTATTAGAATGGAGGACAATCTGTATTATAGCTCTACACCTACAACTGCTGCCACAGGAACAGTTAAATGATAGTTGCATAATTCCCTTTTCATTCTTAAGTTCAGTGTGTTAACCACTGTGCAATATCACTTAGTGTGTTTGTGCAGTGCCCAACATAATTAAGAGAATGCATCCATTTTAAATTACTGGCTTTCTGTACTTGTGTTTGAAGGCTGCAGGTGTTGGGGATGCTTGCCAACCGCCGAGCAATGCTGCTTAGTGGCACTGCACAATGGAAAGCAAAAATTGCCATGTTTCTTGTTTGACCTTTACACTTTCTATGCCCTGTCTGCAGGTGCTCTGTTTGCTTCCTGTGTGGGCCACTAACACAGGTTTGCACACTGCTAAGCGTCACACAAATGTAATAAGCATAGCTATACCACTTATTGTGTTTCTCCATTCCCCTCTTTGCTCCAAGCCTCACACCATGCAAACACTGGCGTTAAAAAATAAGAGAAAAGTAGTTTAGATGAATCTATGAATTAAACACTACAAAATGTTTGTTGGTACACAAGAAATATTTTCACACAGCTCTGGATTTGAACTCTCATGCCAGTGAACCTTCAGAACACAGTAAGAGTGTCTTATCCCTCTTTCCCACACAGACAGCTTTCCAGCAGGGAATTTAAATCATTCTGCGTACAACCATCTACATCATCATCCACAGTACTAACAAAACATATGACAGTTGTTTGTACATGTATTAATTTCAAATGTAGTGCACTGAGTAATCATACAACTATTGCTAGCAAAATGCAACTCTGTCTTCTCTCTCTGTATTTGTTGCTCATTCTTGTCTTATCTGAGCAGTAATCTGAGACATGCAGTCTATAAGGCATTCTGTATAGTCTATAAAATGTGTGAAGATATTAAATAGCAATAATATACAGTTGTTAACAAATGAAGTGGAGGTTGGATGTTACTGAACAGAAAGTGTGAAATGTGTTCTGCTTATTTACATTTAAAACATTGATACAATTACTTCTATACTTTGTAAGTCTAACTTGGCTGACACACCCACTGGAGGTAAGGACAGTCTGAATTGTGGTTGTGTTTTCCTTCTCCTTGCCTGTAATCCTTTACAGCTGCAATCCATTAGCAATGCAACAAACATTGAGGGAGGGCCTGCACTGCATTTACATTTGCTACATGGAGCCAAGTAAATGGGATTCAGCAATTCTAATGAGGTTACACCTCATTTGCATCTTTAAAATTATCAAAGCATTGAATCTACACCATAAAAAGGGAACCATACAGCTAAGGAACCTGAAGTCGAGCAGACTTGTTTATGTTATTGTTTAAGAGGATATTACTTTGGACATATCTGCACAGATGACTACTGACCGTGATAAGGTATGCTTGCACTTTTCAGCTATATACTACATATGCTGAAACATAATTAAGAAAAATCTACCAATATATACATTTTATATATATATATATATAGAGAGAGAGAGAGAGAGAGAGAGGGATACATCAGAAAATGCTACTTTTATCTGTATGTATTTCTTAGAACTGTACTGATGGCATGGACATGTTTGTCAGGGCATTTCACTTTCTCAGATCCATATCCTTAACTGTCATCACAACTGTTGAAGTTATAACTGTTTTTCTGTGTACACTCTTCTATTGTTATTTCTGTAAAATGATAAATGTCTTTATTGTCAATGACAAAGATGGTGTTAGCCTTCTAGGATGGACCATACACACCTCTAAGGAAGTGCTGGCCACAGGTACATGATTGGCAATAGCTTAAAGTGGAATGTTCTGTGTTAAATCTGTAGACATGTTTCGGGAATAGTTCATTTGATAGCACTTTTGGCATTTCACAGATGGTTTGTTAGCAAATGTGTTATTTTCCTGTTTTTTGGGGGTGGGGTAGCAAAGTTGCATTTCTGTTTTGGCACAAACACAGATAGGTTGCTATTGTTACTCTCCTTATTTTGCATCCAACCTTGCTTTGTGTGTCAATGTAATATGTTACAACCATACAATTCCTTTTTTTATATTTCAATATCTTAACTGTTTTAAGTTTCTCCATTAGGTAATAGTGAAATGCTACCTTTTATATGTTATCTGGAAATAAGACTTTTAGTTATATGATACTTATATTTATTATCATGCTGCTGTGTTTTAGATCACCTAGGTCTATAGCACCCAGCCAGCCCAATCCCCCAAAAAACACCCTTCAGTTACCATGAGAATCAGGTCATTGTGGAAGCTTTTAGGCAATGTGGTGCTTTTCTGTTTGAGAGGGGACATGAGAATATGTCAGGCATAATGTAAATTTGGTTGCTGATGTGAATGCAGTAGGCATCCACAATAGGACATATGATCAGGTGCGCCATAGGGCCACTGACATGATTTTACTTGCACAGAGGACAGCAGCTGCAGTGGCCTGTGATCAGATGGGTACCAAGGGGCTTGCTACAGAGCCACCACTAACAGCAAATGAGTTCCTGTCCACTGTCAGGGATCCAGACAGCTCCCAAGAAAATGCAGAACAGCACGTCCTTGACATTGTGCTACTGTTTCAGGGAGAACAAGTATGTCCCAGGAGGACCTTCCAGGTAGGCTTACGTATCTCAATTGTTAAATAGTCTTTTATAGTAAAATATTGACAGCAATACGCAAGTTTTTTTTTTAACAATAAATTGTTTGGCGGGAGTTGTAGATTGATACAGTTAACAATACATTCTGAATAATTACACATGGGCTTAAGTTGAAGTCATTATCCAAGTTCTTGTTAAAAGTATCGTTAATGGACATATAAAGAGCAAAAAGTTTTAACCCCCCTGTGTTACTGTTAATTATGATGATGATGTCCTTACCTTTTGCTTAACTTCTTCCAGAACGATCATCCAATGGGAAGCATAGCATGAACTGCTCATGGTAAGCCAAATATCTTTTTTGTCAGTATTGATGAACAGTTCCAAGAATTTATATATTTTATTCATATGTGTGATGTGGGTGTCAAGACTGTTATGTGTATTCCTGTGCTGTCTGTAGTAGTGGCACGACTGTTAGTTTGTTCGCATACATTTGACTATAGTAGTGTAGCTATTAATTTGGGCAGCCACGGTGGTGCAGCGGTTAGCATTTTCACCTCAGAGCAAGAGGTTCTCTGGTTCAATTCTCAGCTGGGGTGCCTTCTGTGTGGAGTTTGCATGTCCTCCCTGTGGTCGCGTGGGTTTTCTCCGGTTTCCTCCCACATCCCAAAGACATGCAGTAGGTGGATTGGACACTCTAAATTGGCCGTAGGTGCGAGTGTGTGTGTGCCTTCTGTGGAAGGTTGGGCGATGGGCTGGCAACTCGACACTGTAAAACTCCACTGCCAATCATGAGTGGACAGATGATCCGCTGTGGCGACCTCTAACCGGGAAAAGCCGAAAGAAGAAGTGGTGTAGCTATTAATTTAATTCCTGTGTTTGCTGCTTAGTAATCCCAGGTAATCCTGACATTGGAAGTGTAGGACTCTTACCATCTGATGTCAGAGTATCGACAGACTCTGATGATGGTGGCCAAACATAGACACAGTTGGGGGTGCAGAGGTTGAATTTGACACCAAGGTTGACATTCAGCTATCCCCTGTAATTCTATCAGACACAGCCAGTAGACTTACGCCAACCCATTCCAGTGAGGCCTCAGATATTGGACAGGTGGAGGGTGAGACACTTGATCAGGGAAGTGTGGTTACTGCGGTTTCAGTGCCTGTTGACTCTGGCCATAGCCAAAGTGTGGGCAATGTGCCATGCAGGAGGGTTGTTAGGGGTGCTTGGAGGAAGTATGTTTAGGGCTGTCATGGAGACACAGGCATGTTCCTACAAGCCCTCCACAGGAATGCTTAGGGGTGGAGATGTGGCACAGGCTATGCGTGACTGCCTCCATCATGTTGCCAAATCAATGAATCAGATAAATGATACATTGGCAGTGTCTATGATGGAAAGTCTGCTGGGAGGGGGGACAGCATTCTAGTGGATGTAGGTCAGCCACATCATCTACCGTTAGCCAATATGAGTGTGCCTGATCATGCTCTTCCACTGCTCTGTCAGTGGTTGAGGTGTCCACACCCAGATGTGGCAGGCCATGGGGTGGTGGTCCTGGGTGTCGTTAGGGAAGCTCAGTCCAGCAGACATCAGTCGTGCTGATTTAGCAGCACTGCTTCTGATCATGGGCATGGATGTGACTGTGCAACTCCTGGCAGAATCAGTTCTCATGGTCAGGCACAACAACGAGGAACTACCACTTCTACCACGTACAGCTCACACCTGTCCAATATACCAAGATGTAAAGCTAGCACAGAGCTTGGCTGTGTTCATGCAGACATTCATACACTAGTTTCACCTGGAGGATGCATACAGACACAAAGACAAACAGTTACATGGTTCAGGAGTGAAGTTTAAATCTCATTTTGTCTCACTGCCCATTTGTTACTTTATCCAACTGTCTGCCTGCTTCTCCTTCTTACTCTGCAACCGTTTGTCTCAACCTAGGCTTCCTGCACTCACCCCCCACACCCTATACAAGTGATACCGTACCATATCCTTACACTTGGCAACCATTTCGTGTCAACCAAGGTTTCCTGCCCCCCAATACCCTATACAAATAACTGCGCCATATCCTTTTTTTCCATATTTTGGATACAAGGATGCATAACATTTGTGTCTGATGCTCAGTGTGCATAGCTGACTTAGTGCTTACTATATCTGAGTTTTGATGTTGTCTTGCTAATTGTACCTTTGATATATTTTGGTCTTAGAAAGTTAGACAGTTGATAGAATCAAACATTGTTTGCATCAGTATTGTTAATGATCTTGTGAAGTTTGTTAAGTCTGCAAATTAAATGTGTCTCATTACTATCTAACTTCTCTCTTTAAAGATTTTCCAGTACAAAAGTATGATGCTAAAACTGAGAACATTCAGTGACTATGAGTACTTTTGAGAGGTACGACTATGTTGATCTTTAATGCCTGAAGCCTACTACTTGATAGAGGACACACGTAGTCACATAAGTCTCTGTTGTCACATGTCAAAGTAATTTCTGTACAAATCATACACCTTTTACTTGCTTACATTACCAAGTAACAACATGCAAGGATATGCCATTCATTCATATTATTAGACAATACAGTGGAGGTGCAACACTTACCTTGTAAATCCAGCAGTTGCAAACACTTTTAGTTCAGGGCTGACTGATGGTAGCAGTACACAGCCATTACAGGGGTAGGTAAAGGCTGTGAGTGTTGCCTGGCATCAATGTTACTATATGTAGGTTTTAGCCCTTTAGGTGGAGAGTGTGCTTTGCATTGCCTCTTGACTATTGCGCAGGCATACTAAGCATGCCTACATCTGCCTTCCTGCATAGCAGCTGCTGGTTCCCCATTTGACTCCACACCTGTTTGTGGCTCTGGTGTCCTTGCCACTGGGGGTGGGATGTGTGCCCCTTCCCCTTGCTGATCCTGCTGACGATTTTTTCTTACGATGATGCTGTGTAGCACAGCACAGATGATGAATATTTCAGTACATGTATGTAGATTGTACTGCAGGGCTCCCCCAGATGCATTTAGGCACCGGAAACACAACTTCAGCAGCTCAAACACATGCTCTATGATATTTCTGGTTTGAGCATGTGCCTCATTATGCTGCTCTTCGGTGGGTGGGTGCGCTTTTCTGTTGGGCATATCAGCCACAGTTCCAGTGCATAACCTGCATCCCCAGTAAATGACCCTGTGGGATCTCCTCCCTAGTGAACATCTGATACAATTGGGAGGTGTTGCCAGATATGCGAGCCATAACTGCCTGGGTTGTCAGCATACATATCAAAGATGACACACAACTTGGCAGTTAGGGTGAAAGCCCTTCCTATTTATGTAGGGTGCTACAGTGTAGAACACATGCATATTTGTGGCTGTCATCAGGAGTGTGGGGGAAAATATATGTGGTCACTGGCATGTTGGAGTATAGCATTCAGGAATTGGAGGATCCTGAATGTCGATGTCTGTGACACTCCCAACATATCTCCTATTGGTCTCCGAAAGCTTCTTGTACGTAAAATTTTAAGTGCTGCACCTTTGTCTCCACTGGTATGGGTTCCCTGCCATTTGCCCTAGCTTGGAGTTTTGGACGACGGAGGTTGCAGAGTTACTGTAATGTCTCTACCCACCCTGTAGCACTCTACAATTTTCATGTCATGCAAATTGCGTTAAGTTAAACAGGGTCTGAAAACTCTTCTTCTTGACCGTAGTCTATAGAAGCAGCAACAGCAGCATAGACTTCAGCCTGTTGCATATACAATTGAATCAAAGCAACAGCAGCTCCTAACACTCTGTGTAAAGTCCTTTCCATGGCTGTATTCCAGTAGGTTTTGGAATTAGTAGGGAAAATCAGCACCAAGTCAACACAGTTGCTTTATAGCTTGTTGAATAGCTCCCCACCTTGGATTGGTTGATTAGCATACAATTCAGTTACTTATGCTGTAATTAGCATGGCACTGTGTTTACCTTGTTTGCATAGCTATAAACACCATGTACAGCCACTTACCGAATCCAAAACAGTGCGCTATGTGCGCGCCATGGCACAACATGCACACAGTGTAAACAGACCATGTAGGGTTTACTGAATCAGGCTATCAGTCTCTAATGTTTACAGTTCAGCTTCCTTAATGACTGCAGAGCACTTATTATCTTATCTACAGCATTTATAAATATATAAAAGATAATAAATATAATTTTAACATGCATTTAATAACTCCAAGTATAGCTCTCATTTTTTTTACCACCAGAATTAGTGACAAAACAAAAATAACTGGGGGGGGGCAACTATGGCACATATTTTAAATACTGTCCTTTTAATTTAGAAAGTTGATAAAAATGAAGATGTACCAATATTTTGAGTATAATTACTTACAGATTAACAAATCTTAGTTATAGTTGACAAGGTTGTCAACATTTTTATTCAAAAAACGCCTCCCTGTAGTCCATATTACAATTTAGACATGTGCAAAACTAGCCTCTCAGCTGCCCAGAATTTTGCATAATGTCCCTGATTTTCACTCCTGTTTTTGCATGTAACCCATAACATTTTTGGTTTTCTGATAACTAAGGATTACAGTAACAAGCAATGCAAGACATTGGGCAGGATTCACGATGGCTTGCACAGAGTCTAAGAGTCGTGTAAGACTCCATGCAGCCATCGCGATCCAGGAACAGCCCGAAATCCCGTGTAAGAGACAGCTAAAATGACTCTTACACGGGCAGGGCGTGGATATGCTAATCACCCCACTTGCAGCCGAAAGGCATGCAAATGAGGTAGATTAGCGATCCACGAAGCTGAAACCAGCCCATGTAAGAGTCATGTTTGTTGCAGAAATGTACTCAGTTGACAACTGAGTACGTTACTGCAAATAACACAACGGAGCCATGACAGCTCCAAATAAAGTGTGAAAATGTTGTAGTCAGCATGCCAATGGCCAAATATGTGGCCATTGGCATGGTAACCCGATGCAAACATGAAATAAAATATTTTTTTTTCGGAGATCGGCGATGTTTAAATGCAGTGCAGCCCCACGCAAACGGGCTGCGCTATATAAAACAGAAAAATAAAGGTTTGAAACCCATAAATGTGGAGTTTATGTAATGCATGGATTTGCAATGCAGGGACTAGCAGACCAAAAACAACATGGCCACCGTCTAGTGGTTGCTAAGGGGGGAAGCTGAGTGTAAGACATGTAACTAAGCATTAGTAGGCAATCCTATGTAAATGAGTGGTAGGATAGTGAATCACACTGTCACATAGCAAATGAGCACATTCCATGTAGTGTAAGAGTTAGATAAGGGGGAGTAACAGAGTAGGAGATAGGTGACATTACAGGGGGGAATATCAGGAAGAAATCAAGCTCATTGGAGCAAAGTGGTATGTGAAAGATGTCAATCACACAGCATAAAAAGAGGAGTGTCAACAGATAAGCATGGGAAAGTCAAGAAATGGAAGGTGTACACTGTGACCAACACCAAAGTTTCTTGCTGTACGTGCATGCGCGCGTGTGCACGCTCGGAGCCGCTAGTAAGACAGAGTGTGCTCGTGTAAGGCAGAGTAAGCATGTAGGAGCCTGTTTAAAGATCTGTAGACCTGTTTGCACTGGTGTGCGTGTGTTTTAATCCGAATAAGCAGATTCTGGTCTGTGTAAGCATGTGTGCGTGCGTGGTAGCCACTGTGAGCGTGTTTTCGCTGGTATGCATGCTGCTCCCCCGAGGAAATAGAGAGGAAAAGGAAGCAGAAGAAATAGTAGGAAACTAGCAGGGAATACTTGTAGAGGTAGCAGGTGAAAACAATTAGAAGCAGGCAATTACACAGGCAGAATACAAGCCCAGCCCAGCACTTAAAACACTGCAAACAGCATTGCAGTATGTTTCTCTCAAGAGACACTGCAAGACAGGAGTAAGCTAGTAGAAGTGAAAACTGAAAAAGCTGCACTCAGACCAAACATGCTAGGGGCTGCCATAGCTGTCATAAGGAAACATAGGAGACTTGCTGAGGGTGGTGACAATGTAAATGCTGCCAGACAACCCACAGTGAGGAGACGGAGAAGAGTGTACAGGCCCAGGGTCACCTACCAGGGGTTACATGAGCTGGAGATAGTGGAGTGCTATAGAGTGGACATAGACCTCCTGCAGCAAATTGTTGAGCTGTGCAGGCCATGCCTCACACACAGAACCAACAGAGGGGAACCCATCCCAGTGGAAACCAAAGTATGTGTTGACCTAAGAATACTAGCAACAGGTACCTTCCAGAGACCAACTGGTGATATGATGGGGATATCACAGGCATCAGCCTCCAGGGTACTGCACCAGTTCCTGGATGCCATGTCAGCACGTCGGTGAGCATGTATATTTCCCCAATGCCCGTGAGGTATTGGCCAGCAATATGCGTCTCTTCCAGCAAATAGCAGAATACCCTGAGGTAGTGGGTGCAATAGACTGCACGCACATACGCATCAAAGCACCAGCCGGTGAGCGGGGTAGGGTCTACATTAACTGCAAGGGCTTCCTCTCCATCAACTGCCAGGTTGTGTGTGATACCCAGGTCATAATAATGAATGTGTGTGCTGGCTGCCCTGGGAGCTACCATGATTCCCATATCTGGCATTTGACGCAGCTGTACCAGACATTTGCCATTGGGGACATCCCACATGGTCACCTAGTGGGGGATGCAGGTTATGCAGTGGAGCCGTGGCTGATGACACCCATCAGAAACGCGCACACACCTGAACAGGAACGCCATAATGAGGCACACGCACAAACACGTAATGTAATAGAGCGTGTGTTTGGGCTGCTCAAGTCATGGTTCCGGTGCCTGGACACACCTGGTGGAGCCTTGCAGTACTCACCAACTACATGTACCCAAATTGTCATGATATGTGCTATGCTGCATAATATGATCCTGCGAAAACAGCTGCAGCAGGACCAGCATAGGGCCGGGACAAACAGCCCCCCACCATTGCCAAGGCCATCACAGGCAGAGCGTGACTCGGAGGAGGAACAACCTGAGCCTGCCCCAGTAGGCAGAAGGAGGCATGCCCAGTATGCCCTGGCCTTGGCAAAGAGGCAACGCATAGCACATACACTGGCTCAGTAGGAACCCTGGGAATGATACCCCTCTCTGACTCACTCATATAGTAATAGGGATGCCTAACATGACACAACCTGCTCTCAAACATGTACAGGGAGTGTAGTATGTGCATCCGACAAAGGCAGCTCTGCAGCACCACCTGAGGCATGACTGCCATGTGTTAAGCAATGTAACACCATCTAGTATATGCAAACATGAAGACCCAACCTAACATCTCACCCTCACCAAGCATGATGCCACACTATGAAGACAACAAGATCAAGTACAATAATTGGCTGAGGTATTGCTGTTAGCAAGGGGGAACACATGGCTGACAGCCTGGGCTGACATGCCGAGCAAGACATGATGCCCACCTGCTAGGGATGGCACGCACCCAGCACACCTGGCTGTGTAGATACTGGCAAAGGCTGTTGTCACCCCCACTGTGCCTGGAATTGGTAAGTCTGGAAACACAAACCCACCACCATAGGTAGCACAAGGGATAATAACCTGGACGTAATGCTACCCAACGCCAGAAGTCTAACCTGCAAGGTGCATGCAGACCAAACCCACCACAGCATGGAGAATGGTAATATCTGTTCTGTAACAGAAACCTGGGCAAGGCCCAGAAGAGCACCCTAATACTACCAGATTATGCCTCATATCATGCTCTACAGCTCCAAAACATGGAACACACGACAATAGGAGTGTGGCTACCAGTAATTATCAAGAATAATCACACTCCCAGGTTGGTACCACAGCAAGAAGCAGCATGGACTATCCATGGGCAAGTAACACTGTCTCAAACTGTGTACCTGTTTGAAGCCTGCTACAGACCACACACACAAACCCAGGTACCCCAGCCAGCCTTCCTGAAGACACTTCAGAGTATGAATGTCTCAACAAATACCAAACAAGGCACACACAAAGTATGACATAGGTGGCAATCCATTATGTATGGAAGAAGTAATCATGGACCTAGGGACACAAGTGGACGGTAACCTGTCATGTGACACTCACATTGCCAAGGTGGCCAGGAAGACCTGCTATATTGCCCACCTTAATATGAAAGGATGCACATGTAGAGCTACAGAGGTCACTGTGCCCCCATACTCTTCCCTTATCAGGCCCATACATGACAACAATGCCCCAGTTCGGATGTACCTTACCTTACACATGCAGCAGTCAGAAAGACCCCAAATGTATCCCACCAACAGGATAAAGGGTCCAAACATTGGACATCTGCAGCCTGGCTGAAGAAACCACAGCCCAGTTCAGAAGCATACTGCACAGTCAGAGGTGATGTATGCCTGATGTACAAGGCCATGTCCAATCCAGAATGAATGGACATGCTCCACTGCAGAAACCCCAAATCCAGCAGACACACCACAGTGAGATATCTGAACCTCCACACATAGATTAATAGGATGTGCTGGAGGGACAGATCCATAACCCAGAGGTTCCTGACACTCTGGAACAGAATCCCAGTCCATGATAGGCTGAGCTCCACACACAAACTCAACAAGAGAAATCCGGTGAAGTGCATGGGAGATAGTAGGTGTACACTGGGGGCCATCCCTGTGTCACATCTAGGAAAGTAAACCCTATGTGGGCATAATATGCACATTGCAAGGAGTGTTGAGACCCACACACAGTCTGTCCGTGCTCAAACAAGGCCAGGGCAGATAGCCTAGTATGAACCTATGGACCTATGATGATACAAATTGTGCAGGACACAAAGGATTATCACACAGCTGTCCTACCTGATGGTAGGAACCATGGTTCTAATCCACAGATATGCTCTGCAGCACTCTAATATCACAAACAATACACCAAACCCACACACATTGCCAACAGCCTACCGAACAGATTCCTTCCAACCTCCCCACCAGCACCTAACTGCCAAATATCTATTCCAGGAGAGTGCTGGCCCCCTGACATTGCAGATGCTGAGGTAACAGCCAGCATCCACAAAGCACAGCATCAATGGTACCAGATGGTGTCTTGGGTTGTGTCCAACAAGTACTGTAAGAAGAATGGAACAGCAAATAGCATTACTGTGCACTATCAGTCCTACCACAGGATATGTACCCAAAGAGCAGTGTACAGCAACAGTGGTCCCACACCACAAAGGGGGTGCCTGAATGCATACTGCAAACTATCACCCCTCAACCCCGACTATCTAGGTTGGCAAAGTAATGGAGAGGATGATCATGTATCCCATGAATAACGAGATTGGGTACCTACAGACATTGGACCCTACCCAGTGTGGCTGTCATAGGGCAGATCCTGCCCCTTACACATGTCTGACTCATGTGAAACATGCACCAAGCCCATTGATGTGGGGAATGTTGATCACACAGCCTATCTGGACCTTGCTAAACCCTTCCATACAATACCCTATTTGGTGGTACAGACAAGCTAACCAGCTTAACAATGCGAGTAGATGGGCTGCAAACCAGCTCAAGGACAGAACTGACCTGGCAGACATGCTGTAGCCATGGCAGACTGCAAACCAGGTACAACTGGTATCCCACAAGGCATGGTCCTGGGACCTGTCTTGTATGCTACATATGTCACATAGGTACAGGCCAACATGGACGGACTCTGTCTGAACAGGTTTGCAGAGGACTACAAACTGGCCACCATATCGGACCCTCCAGCTGACACAAGCAGCCTACAAAAGGCACACATAGAAACACACAAGTGGTGCCACAGCCATGTCAACAAGCTAAATGCAGAATAGTGTATAGTCAACCCCTGTGGAAACACAGTACATGGCCAGAAATTACCACATAGGTGTTAACCCAGTAAGTACATCAGGAGCAATAAGAGACCTGGGGACACAAGGTGATAGATATCCTGCATGTGACAACCATGTGTCTGTAGTGGTTACAGAAACATACCATATACCCACCTAATCATGAAGGTAAGCACAGCTTGGTTAGGGTAGGTCAATGTGCCTCTCCAGTCATCCATCAGCAGCCTCACAATTGTGTACAATGGCCCTTCAGGGATGTACAGTAGCAGACACCTGCAGCAACTGGAAAGACCACACAAATACCCCACCAGGAGGATCGCAGAGCTGTAACAGATGCCATGTGTCGCCTGAGTAAAGAAACTGCAGCTCCACACAGTGCCATACTGCCCAACTGGAGGTGATGTATAGAGCCATGACCAACCTGGTATCAATGGACATTTGGCACCATGTAAAGATTGAATGCTGGTGACCTATGCAGCTGACAGGCCTGAACCCCAGCACAGACATAAACAGAACATGCTGTACCGATTGGTCCATAACCCAGAAGCTCACTCCACTCACGACCAAACTCCCACTACAGGTTATCCAGGGAGTCCCTCAGTAACTGTCATCCAGAGGAATCATGATGACTGGATGGGAGATGGTAGGTGTACCCTGGATATCACCTGTATGTCACGGGTAGACAGAGGCACAGCACACTAACCATGACATATGTCATGGCAAACACCAGTAAATGTGTGTTGAAGGACAAACACTCTCTGACTAGCATTACAAACGGACTAGGGCACATGGCCATTGTTTGTCACTGTCCACACAAGTTGTGGAATACATTAACAATGTCGGACAATCATGTACTATGCTGTCCATATCTGAACAAAATGCAACATGGTCATATCTGCACAACTGGCCCTCAACCAGTCTGGTGTGCTCACTATAAATATTACAAGCAGTGATAGGACTGAAACCGATTATACTGTCCACCACAGTGAAAGTACTGCACCAGTACTTTACAACAATACAACTGTTTGGTCAGCAGGAAAGGATGATGACAACTGCATGCAAACTATCCCATGGCGACCCTGCAGACACAGCATAATGCCTGTTAGGTTCAGACACAAAGCAGTTGGGCAGTAAGAACACAACCTGATGTCCAACACTCAACTGTACATGTGATATATAGATGGCGTCCACACACAAACACAAATGTGGTGGTCCACAGATCCCAACATAAGGAAAGGTCACACTGGGCATACTCGCACACTTAGATAAATGAGACGTGGCAGTCAAGAAGCCATACAAACTGTGAACTGGGCATGCTCACACACTTAGGCCATGTCACAGTTCAGCAGTTGCACACACATATCTGGCATTTCTATGTGTTAACACAGGAAGCAAACATCTCCCACAGTACACATGTTGTTTATAGAGATAGGGAAGGCTATGGCAATAAAGACCCACAAACAGTATATGAGCAACAGATACTTGCATCTGACAGGTAAACATATGGCCATAGAGTGCAATACCTGACTGTTGTCCCTAGGGAATACAGAAGGCTATCCACAGTGTATTTGGCGTCTGCCTCCACAGTACAGTAGGCCACTGTGCCTGTGCAAAGTTAATGCATAGATATGCTCTCCCCTGTACTGATGGATAGTCACAGATGTACATACCTCTTCATCCATAATGATGTCAGCACACTATACATATGTCAGGAGCAGAAATTATACCCAGTAATGCAAATAGCGCGCTCTGCTAATGCATCTCTAACAAGTGTCATAACATAGTTAGGTAGGGGTTTGAATCCTGCAAGTGCTCAGTGTGTGTGTGAATGTGTGTGGGGGAGTAGTGTGTGCAATTCCATGTGTAAGAGAAATGTCCCTTTTGGCAAATATTACTACACAACACATGCTGCATATTCCACTGTCTAAACACTGATGATGTCAGCACCTTATAAGTACAGCAGGAGAAAGCAATCCCCCCAGTAATGCAAATAGCGTGTTCTGCTAATGCGTCTCTCACAAGTGTCATAACATAGGTAGGGGTTTGAATCCTGCAAGTGCCCAGTGTGTGTGTGAATGTGTGTGGGGGAGTAGTGTGTGCAATTCCATGTGTATGAGAAATGTCCCTTTTGGCAACTATTACTACACAACACATGCTGCATATTCCACTGTCTAAACACTGATGATGTCAGCACCCTATAAGTACAGCAGGAGAAAGCAATCCCCCCAGTAATGCAAATAGCGCGCTCTGCTAATGCGTTTCTCACAAGTGTCATAACATAGTTAGGTAGGGGTTTGAATCCTGCAAGTGCCCAGTGTGTGTGTGTGGGGGAGTAGTGTGTGCAATTCCATGTGTATGAGAAATGTCCCTTTTGGCAACTATTACTACACAACACATGCTGCATATTCCACTGTCTAAACACTGATGATGTCAGCACCCTATAAGTACAGCAGGAGAAAGCAATCCCCCCAGTAATGCAAATAGCGCGCTCTGCTAATGCGTCTCTCACAAGTGTCATAACATAGGTAGGGGTTTGAATCCTACAAATGCCATGTGTATTTTTGTCACACAGTTTGTCCATGTGTGTGGGATGTTGTTCCCAATATTGCACGACATACATTACATCAGTAGTGTCAATGCACACATGATGTACGTGTGTGCCACCTACACATATGTACCTGTGAACTGCAAGAGTTCCCATGTCCGAAGCCTGCCTCATGTGAATACATGGAATATGCATCAGACAACTGTATGACTGTGGTGTTCTGTGCAGGGGCTGCATGTGGTATGTGACTATACAGTGTGGGTTGTAGATGGTGTCATCCCACCAGCGAGGGATACATGATTGGTCTGGAGCATATAGTCCACATGTTGGTGATGAACAGGTGCAGCATGTTGTCACCACTTGTAGGAATGGTAACAAGTTGTTCCATAGCAATGCAGGGAATGAATGATAAGAACCCTCCAGATAGGGTCTTGCAGCTAGAATAATGCTCACACTGTATGTTTGGGTAGTCACAGTACAACCATATAATGGTGTGTGTAGAGACCGTCATATTCCCAGTGTTGTCAGGAAGGCCAAGTGGGTTTCCTGGGTATGGGAGTATGGTGTGTGCCAGGCTATGAACCTGAAGGCAGTCTAACTGACTGTGTGTTGCACATGGAGAGGCTCTGATGCTTTGTGCAGTGCCACCAACCTGAGTGTGTGTGTGTATCTGAGGTGTCTTTGGATACATCCCCCCTGTTCTGGTTTGGTGCGTGTGTAGGGGATGACAAGCATGGTATCAGGAATGACCTGGCACTGATGGTGTGCACCTGGGAGCCTTGTACCAAGAGTCTGTTACTGCACGGATATTGCTGTACCCCATGCTAAGGACGGTTTCCACTGCATGCATCTTGAGGTTTACACTGCTGCTGTTGAGTAGCATTGCTATTAGTGTCCTATCCCGTGTGATACCTGTGTAGGTGGCTATGTAATGTCAGCCTTGCATACAAAGGCACTATGTGTGTAGCAACAGCCTCTGCCAATATACAATGGCCCATGGGTGACAGGTGCAAGCTGTCCCAAGCAAAGCAATGTGACTTGCCCAGCATGTAATCCCACACTGACAGGCATTGGATCCCCTTTGAATGTCACTGAAAGATACGTTAATTGCAGAAACTGATGATCCTGTCTACATATTGTGACAGCATTCTTGGTGAGGGTGAGATGTTACTCAAGGCCAGGGTTATACCAGCCTGTGCCACAAGCTCAGAGAGCCCCTCTATGTCTCCTAACATGTAGTCCAGGGAGGTGCATCAGAGGTCATACACACTGGCACAGACAATGACTGAGTCATACTTCTACATGCCTTGGAGTGACCGGTATGCTTGTGTTATGTGGTGGATCATAGTGCCCGACGGGCAGCTCAGCGTGACCATCACCTTGTTCAGCCTGGGAGCAGGACCTCAGTGTACGTGACGATAGAGGTACCTCATACAACTGTAGCAGGTGTGTTGTCAAGCCGTATGGCCTGTGACTGTTTGGCACACAGGCTTTGTGAGCTATGTGTTGCATGTGCTCTGCTCTGGCTTAACGTTTGCTTGTGTGTCTGCTTTGCAGGTGTCAGCTGCTCAGGCAGGATGCTATTCTTGGAGCTCAATAATGTACCTGTGTGTTTCTGTGTTTGGATTGTGGTCGTGGCAGGTCTATGGGAGACTGGTACTGTATTTACTGTAGTATCCCACTCCACCTGACAGGGAATGCCAGTGCTGTGTTAACAGAGCTTAGCCCCCAGTTTGGCTATGTGGCTGCATCTCTCACATGTGTTGTACGTGTATGGGAAGGGGAGAGGGTTGTCTGTGTACATGAGGCAGCTGTAACATTGCCACATGACTCACAGATTCACCAACTGGACCTGACAGTAGATCGACAGGTAACCTTTGCACATGCTACCATAGCATTGTGACTCCCATACTAAGTAACGACACATAGGGCCAATGGGGAACAAGGTACTCAAGGTGACTATGTGAGGATGTAGTGCTCCTGATTTGTTAGTGCTGGCATATATGAATGCTGTCTTGAGCAAATGTGAGGTAAGTCATATGCAATGTGTTACAGGCAAGCTACATGCAAACAGGACAAACAGTGATGTTCTGTCAAGTGACACATGGACATCAGTACAGTAAGCAATACAGATGTCACTAGGGATCCACAGAGAGGCACTGTATATCTGCACTGCAGGTGGAATCAGTGTTTCAGGAACATAACAGACAAACATGCATACAAACAAAGCTACAGTCAGCAGGCCTGTATGTAGACTATGCTACAACAAACAAGGTGTACGACTTCCAGTAGGTAACAGTGCATATATGCAGGCACTATAAGCCAGTACCCAGACATTCACAGGTCAGACGGGCTGGGTCCAGCCGCACCCCACACAAGTGTATAGGCCACGTACCTTTGTAATGCTGAATAACTGGCCTGATACCCAAGTGCTCATACCTGTAAAAATATGCATGTCAAATAACAGACACTGAGCCCTCACTCAGCAGTTCCAGACTTAGTATGATGTATGCTACCTGTCCTGGCACCACGGTATCCTTGACATGTATGGACACTCTCCCTCCTGTCATAGTTAGTTCTGTGTTTTGGTGGTGTCATGCATGGTATGAGGTGTGACCTTGTAGTGCTAGTGTGCTCTTGTGAGCCTTGAACCTTTTGTGTAGTACTGCACAGATATCAACATCCTGAAACATCTGCATTGCAGAGTTGTGTGTGGACAGCATGCAACTCGCAGTTGACATGGCCATCACTGAGTATCAATATGTACATTGTTGTATCCCCTGTGCTACCTATGTAGGTGGCCATCCCTTCACAGCCTCACCACCAGTATGCAAAGATGTGCAGACAGAACACTGTGGTAATTACTATGGGTGTACAAAACAATACAATGACATTCATACTGTAACTGCATCAGGCATGCTGGTATATACCCACAATGCTATCATTACACTGTACTGTTGTCAACATCATACTATTACAATACGTCTATGTACTCACCCTGTGCATCAGCACCATGTTAACCTGTTCCTGCATCAATTTTACAGATTGCAGGAGGTGGCACAGTTTCATCATATGCACAGTGTGTGTACCTGGTATGCCTGAGTCTGCCACTGATACAACCAACTGACATGTCTGTGTGTGTGTGTTGGTGAGGGACAGCAGTACAAGATGGGGCAATGTTGATGCAGTGTGTGTGTGTATGCGGTAGCCCTAGGTGTTATCACTTTGCATGTGTGTATGAATGGACACAGTCCCACCTCATGGCTGCCATATACAGGTGTTTGTGGACAGCCACAGACTGTACCTGCCAGGTCATACAAATCACTGTCTGTGGCCATGGACACAGTGCCTGTGCCTGGCAGGGGTACTATGGACCGTATCAGGTACTAAGCCAGACTGGGTACTGTCATCAGAAGCAGGTGGTTAGTGACTGGAGACAGGTCCCTGTTGGGAGTGTCCAGCGCCACGTGCACATGGTCTCCTGGGGTGGTCTAATGACAGCACAGACCCAGCATTGCTGGGGCTGCTGCTGGCACTATGTGAGCGCCCGCGGGCCTGTTGTCGTCTGCGACGGCTGCCTGCTGCTGCTGGCATACGGCCACATTGACACCTCAACCGTCCACCTTTGCCCTGGCTCATGGACATGTAGTTGTGGAACAGATCTAATGTGTCCCCCAATGTCTGTCAATGACCTCGGTGAAGTTGCGGATGGCAGCCGCAACATCATGCATACTGCGCTGTGCGACATGCTCTCAGCTCCCTCAGACCCTGTCTGGTGTACCGTTCCATACGTGACTGTGCCTGCATTACAGCCCAAACCATAGCTGAGGTTGAAAGATCTCTGTGGGCACGTCTGACAGGGGTGGTACGCCCACGGATGCTCCCACAAGAACCCATGGATGTCTGCCTGTGTGGTACCATGTCAGGACCCTGGCCATGGCTGCTGTGTGGGGATGCATGTGCCACCTGTACCACATTACAATGGTCAATGCCCACTGTATCCTGTCCATCACCTAGGGACATTGGTGACAAAGGATTTATTGGCAGGATGACTGTGCGCATTGATGGGGTCGACAGCTGTGTAGTGTCAATTGGCTGACCAATGACGGACCCTGGCACACCTACCTGTGCCATTACACAGGTATCATCATTATCACTATCCACAGCAGCTGATTCAGGTTCCCTGCTGCACGACACCAGAGCAGCACCAGAACCTGTGGGAGTAAGACAGGAAACACAGTTTACAATGTGTACACAATGTCACCACACATGGACACATGCACACATGGGCACATGCATACATGGGCACATGCACACACCTCAGTATATGAGATATCAACCCACAGACACAAACACACCTGCAATCAAACACATTGCACTACTGCTTCAGCCTATTATTATTAGTACCAAGAGTATTGAAGGTAATGGTATTACACACTCACCAGCATGGATAGGCTGCCTTGCTGTTACACCAGAGGGACCTGCAGAAAAGAGACATTTATTGTCAGTGGGCACAACTGTGCCATTGATACTGTGGGCATGATACAGTTCAGTAGTGCAACAGTTAGCTTCCACAGGTGTACTGCAGATATTGAGGATATCACTCTTGCACAATAATTACCAAGATTACAGCTACAAAACGAGGACACACCTCACACATGCATAACCTAACAGTGTACAGAATGGTCAACTATACACATGGCATGTTACCTGCATGCTCCATGTCCTGCTGTTGTGTGGCTCCAGCCTCCATCATTACACATGTATGCTGCTGCTGTTGTGCTGAAGCCACAACACTTAGGAGTAGTCCCTCCAGTCTGGTGAGGGGGGGATGTCTAGCCACCCCACCACCTGTGGCAAGCTGCTGCCTGTGGATATCCGACGCACGCTGACAGACATTTCTAATTAAATCACTGCAGTGATGGCGTACCTGCTCATATGTCCGGTTATGTGTGCCTATGTCATTTACCCGACAGACCAGGTCTTGCCACAGTGCAGCCCTCTCCTGCTGGTTCTGGCTGGTGTGGGAAAAGAGTACAGCAAAATCCCGCACCAGGCTTTGGTGTATCTCCTCCTACTCCTCTGCAGCAGAGTAGACAGGGTTTTGCTGGTGAACCATAGCCCTGAAAAGGAGAAGGAAAATATGTCAGCAAACTATGGCACAAATAATACACACAATACTCGACTGCAGTGATATAACTTAAGCACCATATATAGCATCTGTCTGTCCATTGGGGGATACACATGTAAATGACCAGATAGTGCTCATCCAACAACTGTGCAACAGTACCTGGCACACTCCATACGACAGACTAGTATACTGCAGCAGTCAACACACTGTTTCAGGTACAATACACAACCTCACACTGGGGGTTTGTATCAAGGTACTGTATGGGGAACATTATCAGCCCATGCACTGCACACAATGCACGTTACATATTTCACTGGTAATGCACACTACTCTTACTTGCCATAACCCTACCTACACCACAGTGACATACAGGGTAACACAGCACAACATATGGCAATGTAGTATGTGTTGATCGCAATACCTCACACACCTGTCTCTGGCCTCACACCAAGGACACACACTACCATGACAGACAGACAGTCATGGTGAGCAATCACACCAGTACACAACATGCACCCAGTCACTAGCACACTCATTCCACCTCACATATTCCATTTGCAATGTGTTCATGGGTGTGCATTGTGTCTTAGGTAGGTTGTGTGCTTTTGGCCCTGGGCCTACAGCAGCATACTGTTATGCTACCCTGCCCCTTGTGACACATGTGTTATGATCGTACCTGCTCCTTACAAACAGTTACACAGGGTGACTCATATGGCATATTACCTATCTGCATAACATTCAGCAGGGGTATGTCTGACATCTACTCATGGGGAGCCTTGCGTCTTAATTCTGTGTGGTCTACTATAGAGTATGTCGTATCTGTGGGTAGGGTCCTGTACCTCCACCATGTGCTCTATACTGCAGTGACAAGGACGACAGACATAGGTAATTTGTGTTGTGGATGTTGGAGGTGTTACCATGGTTGTTAGACAACTGTCATGGGTGTGACCATACTATGTATATCCAGCAGTGGTAACCTCTATGTAGGTAGTCTGTGTGCGCTCTGTGGTGTTTGAGTGCATTGACACAGTTACTTGCATATGTCTGTGTCCTTCTCCATATCTGTAGCTGTCATGGGAGGTACATACCATGTAGGACATTGTGGGGTGTGGAGGGGTACAGTGGCCTACATGTCCGTTGCTGACACACCATGTCCGCTGGCACATTCCATGTACAGGTATTACAGGACTAGTGTGCCACTGTGTATATCAATGTGGAGCCTATTGTACACTTGTTGCCCCTGTTCCCCCCTGACACATGCAGTGGTGGGCAGGCATGTACATATGTGGTGGTTACTGGTGTCAATGTTTTTGAATGGGGTATGGTACTCCAGTATCCACATTGGTGTTCACTCCATGCCTTTGACACCAGGCACCTGTTGCAAGACATCTGCACACATGTCCCTCACACAGTCTATATATATATATAATATATATATGTTTGTATATATGTATATAAAATATGTGTATATAGATATAGATATATACATATAGATGTGGGTTGAGAGGGGAAGAGAGTGAGACACAGGGAGAGTGAGAGTGTGAGGGTGTGGGACAGAGAGAGAGAGATAGTCATATACAGATATATCTGTTGTCAGTCAGATCTATCTGTATATGTCTCTACAGATATCTCTATATGTATGTGTGTATTACATATATCTGTATGTACATATTCTACCAATCTCGATGTCTGTGCAGTAAGTGAGAACCTGGTTCAAGGCTCCTGAGAGCACACCAGCGGTACCAGGCTATACCCCGTATCATGCTTTTTGGCCCCAGGACTCGGGACAAAACAAAAAGGCAGGGGGTGTGTCCATATTCATGAAGGACACCCACACCTCCAGGTTAGTGGCAACACATGAAGCATCACAGACCATCCAGGTGCAGATAACCGTAGGCAAACCTGCTATACAACTGGTAGCATGTTACAGACCACCCTCCCAATCTCAGGAACCACAGTCAGCCTTCCTGAAGACATTGGAGGATATGAATGTCCCACCACACACCATCATATTGGGAGACTTCAACTACGAAGAAATAAGGCAAAAAAACAAACTCAGAAACAGTACTGGCAAGAAGTCAGCGTACCAAGGCTTCTAGGACAAATTGTAGTTGTAGAACAATGTGCCAAAAAAAATCTCACTGAGAAACCCTCCTTGCAAAAGTGGATAAACTAGTAGAAATCCAACTCCAAAAACAGCGTTGAAAACAAAATCTTCTTTAATACCAAAATGAAACAAGCGCTTTCGCCTGGCGATCCCAGGCTTTATCAAGTTACAATACTGTTGTGGCAATGCAGTACATTTATACTAAACTGCTAAGCCAATTAAACAATTAAAAATCACCAATTACAATAATAAAAAACAATTAATTAAAACATTTGGTCAAACTGTTCTAAGATGTTTTACACAACTTGAAAGTGCCAATTATAGCTATCTAAAACTTGGATTTAAAAGCAAGAAATTTCTTTGAACAACATGATAAAAATAGTAATAGATAATAAACCTTAAATTAGTACTTGTAGAAAACTAATGGTTTGACAGCTTTCAACTAATGTTAGCTTGAGCACAATGAGAGTAGTTACAAGTTTTTAAAGCCAAGACCTGTTATTCTGTTGTCAAAACCCAAGAGAAATATATGAGTCAAAAAATTAGGGGATAGACTCAAACAGGGTGAAAAAACTGTACATCAGTGTGTACCAAATAGCGGTCAGTGCAATAACAGTGTGTTAACATAATGGTCATAACAAAACCCAAATACTAATACACTTGTGTTGTGTTATGTTACAATTATGACCAAAAAAAATAAAGGTACACAAGTTGTGTACTACTTAGTCAAGCCAAAAAACCAGGCTTAACAACTTTAATATGACACCCTAGTATAAAAACTAGTAGGAGGTGGCATAAATGTGTAAACTTTTGTGTACCCTGAAAATAAATGTTGTGTAAAAAATTATTTGAAACACAGATCAATTAATATAGTAAACCCCAACAAAATGTCATAGTTTATCCCTGTTAGCCCTAAGGACACAAGCAAGACTAATGCTGTCGTTCATACCTGGGAACTTGGTGGCATCTAACTTAAGCTGCCATGTCAACTCCCTGTTAGCAAGACGAGTCTCCCAGTCACCACCTCTGGGGTCTTGAGTTACTCGTTCTAGTACAAAAAACTTTATATTCATGTGACTACAGATTAACGAGTGTTTGAAAAAAGCATTAGTCTCTTTGTTCTTAGCAATATCATAAACATGCTCGTAGATTCTCTTTTTTAGCATTCTTTCGGTTTTGCCCACATAAAAACCATGACAAGTGAGACAAATCCCAAGGTAAACCACTCCGGAGGAAGTGCAGGAATAATAGGCTTGGGCCCTTAAAGTTGTATGTCTAGATGGTAAATGAACATGATTGTTGTCTAAAATGTAAGGACATTGATTGCACATCCCACATTTAAACGACCCTGCCCTTTTAGATGAAAAAGTGGTGGTATGATGACTCTGGGTGTAAGATGATTGCTCAAACATGCCTTTAAGATTAATGTCCCGCTTCCTTATAAACTGTATTTTGTCAGGTAATAATGTACAAAGGTCTTCCTGTGATATCAATATGGGCCAAAAAGAATGCATAGTGTTCTCAATCAATTGTGAATCACTGGTATATGTGTACACAAAACTCCTCTGTGTGTTCGAGGAACTAACTGCTGGCAATGTGGGTAGGGGCAAACCTTTACCTAACAAAGTCCTTACATTTTAGACGACGATCGTGTTCATTTACCATCTAGACATACAACTTTAAGGGCCCAAGCCTATTATTCCTGCACTTCCTCTGGAGTGGTTTACCTTGGGATTTGTCTCACTTGTCATGGTTTTTATGTGGGCAAAACTGAAAGAATGCTAAAAAAGAGAATCTACGAGCATGTTTATGATATTGCTAAGAACAAAGAGACTAATGCTTTTTTCAAACACTCGTTAATCTGTAGTCACATGAATATAAAGTTTTTTGTACTAGAACGAGTAACTCAAGACCCCAGAGGTGGTGACTGGGAGACTCGTCTTGCTAACAGGGAGTTGACATGGCAGCTTAAGTTAGATGCCACCAAGTTCCCAGGTATGAACGACAGCATTAGTCTTGCTTGTGTCCTTAGGGCTAACAGGGATAAACTATGACATTTTGTTGGGGTTTACTATATTAATTGATGTGTGTTTCAAATAATTTTTTACACAACATTTATTTTCAGGGTACACAAAAGTTTACACATTTATGCCACCTCCTACTAGTTTTTATTCTAGGGTGTCATATTAAAGTTGTTAAGCCTGTTTTTTTGGCTTGACTAAGTAGTACACAACTTGTGTACCTTTATTTTTTTTGGTCATAATTGTAACATAACACAACACAAGTGTATTAGTATTTGGGTTTTGTTATGACCATTATGTTAACACACTGTTATTGCACTGACTGCTATTTTGAACACACTGATGTACAGTTTTTTTCACCCTGTTTGAGTCTTATCTCCTCATTTTTTTACTCATATATTTCTCTTGGGTTTTGACAACAGAATAACAGGTCTTGGCTTTAAAAACTTGTAACTACTCTCATTGTGCTCAAGCTAACATTAGTTGAAAGCTGTCAAACCATTAGTTTTCTACAAGTACTAATTTAAGGTTTATTATCTATTACTATTTTTATCATGTTGTTCAAAGAAATTTCTTGCTTTTAAATCCAAGTTTCAGATAGCTATAATTGGCACTTTCAAGTTGTGTAAAACATCTTGGAACAGTTTGACCAAATGTTTTAATTAATTGTTTTTTATTATTGTAATTGGTGATTTTTAATTGTTTAATTGGCTTAGCAGTTTAGTATAAATGTACTGCATTGCCACAACAGTATTGTAACTTGATAAAGCCTGGGATCGCCAGGCAAAAGCGCTTGTTTCATTTTGGTATTAAAGAAGATTTCATTTTCAACGCTGTTTTTGGAGTTGGATTTCAACTAGTTTATCCACTTTTGCAAGGAGGGTTTCTCAGTGAGATTTTTTTTGGCACATTGTTCTACAACTACAATTTGTCCTAGAAGCCTTGAGACTTCAACTACCCTAACATACACTGGGTGCATTATTCTACCCCAAACACCCTAGCCCAAAGGTTCCCAGAATTCACTAAGTCAAATGCAATGGAACAGCTAGTCACCTCTCCCACAACAGGAGATAATATACTAGACCTGATCATCACAAACATGGGGACAATGTGCTACACACCGGAAGTTTACCCCTCACTAGTCACATCTGACCACAGACTAATCCCCCTGGATATACATATCCCACCTCCCCCACAAAACAAAAGACTACAGTGGGAAACCTCTCACATGCAGACTTTACACTTCTTATAACTGAGGTGGTATCCTTAATGCCCACTGGGCCAGTGGAAACCACTTCCCACAATACAGACACCTTCACATATGCATTCTACGGACATCTCCAAGAATGCATGGATCATGCAATCACAAATAAAACCATGACCCCCTCCACCAAGGGCAGGCGTCCTGTCTGGTGGATCCCAGCATTGAACAAATTGTATAACAACAGAAGGTAGCTACTGCACGGCAGAGCATAATTCCATAGAGCTACGGCATCTCTGATCAGCAGTAGTAGAAAGATATGTTTTGTCGTACAAACATGTAAGGCCAACAATGAGAGGGACATCACTATGGACACTACAGATAACCACAAGGCCTTCTTCTGTTATGTTACACACCTGGGTGGGAACCCTCAGATATGTTCACAGTGACAAATGCTACACTGAACACACAGATAATGCCAACATTCTGGCAGACAGGTTCAGTGCAGATTTCTCCCCTCCCTCACCCACACATGAGGAATTACTTATCCCAGTTGACTGTAATCTCCCTGTCATCTCAGATGTCCAGCTGGGAGCCACCCTCAGCAAAGCTGTAAACACAGCATCAATGGGACCCGACAGTATTGCAGGTTGCATGCTACGTGAACCCGCTACACATGCACATTAAATGCTATTCAACCATAGCCTAACTACAGCATATGTACCTGGACACTGGCATACAGCAACAGTAGTCCCACTCCACACAGGAAGCACCTCTACAGACCCTGGTAACTACTGCCCCATAAGCTTAACCAGCCTGGTCTGCAACGCTATGGAAAGGATCATTATGGAACTCATACACAGAGACATTGGGGACTTAGACACTTGATCCCACCCGGTTTGGCTTTGTAGAGGGCAGATCCTGCCTTATGAACCTGGTTGACCTTTTCAAATCAGTCACTAGAGCCATTGACAAGGGCACAGTGGTCCATAAAGCCTACCTGGACTTGCCTACGGCTTTCGACACAATACCGCACTCTGGCATCATAGACATGATCAACAGCTGAAATGTAAATCCATATGTCACAAGATGGGTTGCAAACCGGTTAACAGATAGAAAACCTACAGTCAAACTCACTGGTGCCATGTCAGACTCAGAGCCAGTCACAAGTGGTGTCCCACAGGACTCTGTCCTGGGACCGCTCATGTTCGGCATATAATTCTCAGATGTGGAAGCAGACATGGGAGGGTAGTGGCTGACAATGTTCAAAGATGACTGCATACTAGGCGCCATAGTCGATACACCAGCTGACACATACATCCTACTGACAGGCCTCACGGACACCGACAACTGGTGCCGGAGTCATGGCCTTAAACTTCATGCCACGTAATGTATACTCATACCCTTTTGGATGGACAAGGTACCCACATATTATCACATAGACAGTAACCCACTGAGTACAGACACAGTAATCGGAGACGTGGTGACACTGATCGATGCTGACCTCTCATTTGACACCCACGTTGCCAAAGTGGTTGGATAGACTTCCTACCTTGCCCACCTTATCATGAAGGGATTCACATCCAGATCAAAAGGGGTCATTGTACCCCTATACTCCTCACTTATCAGGCCCATGACTTTGTACGATGCCCCATTTGGTATGTACCTCACCTGGCACTTGCAACAGCTAGGGGGACCCCATAAGTACATCACCACGAGGATCAAGGGTCTCCAACAACTTTCATATGCTGCCAGACTAACGCAACTCATGCTCTATTCCATAGCATACTGCCTACGTAGGGGTGATCTGTGCCTGATGTAGTAGGCCATGTCCAATCAGGTATTGATGGACATGTTCCACCTCATACAATCCAAATCCATCAGAACCACAACAGCTATGGATTTAAACCTCAACACACATATGAATAGGACATACTGTAGAGACAGATCCATCACTAAGAGGCTTCCCATACTGTGGAACAGGATCCCAGTTCATGTTAGGCAGAGACCCTCACTGACAGTCTTCATGTGCATTCTTGACGAGTGGATGGGAGATCATAGGTTTACAACAGGGGTCATCTCTGTGTCACTACTAGACAGAGGCACAGTAAACTAATGCTATTATGTAGGGGGGTCTTCACTGTGTCACTACTATACAGAGGCGCAAGTTTATAAATCTATTCTATACACTGTCTGCAGACAGCCTAGTACTAAACTATGACACTGTGAAACTATATATTTCTATGTATTTCTACATCCCTCTCTATCTATGTATACACATATGCATATTATATATATATATACATACATATCTCGATATACATACGTATACACGTTATATATATGTATATATATATATATATATATATATATATATATATATACTCCTTTTTAGTTCCACATATGTATACACACAGTAACGTACTGCTGAACATCCGTTACTGTACAACCTACTTGTACATTGCACTACAACCTACATTGCTATGTGCACATAGCTACCGTCACATACATATGCATGTGGAGCCTCCAGTGACAGTTGCAGTATGTCCCTGGCCCTATGCACATCTTCATATACATAGATACAGACCAATAACACATCTGGAGGGTTCACAGTATGTAGAGTATTATAATAGTACTTTACATTACCTGTGTTTGTTGCAGCTGTTTGTGTAGGCTTGCAGTTACTTAACCTGCTGTCAGCCTCTTTGTTTTGTTGTTACAGGTTTTTTTTCTTCTTTTTTTTCTTTCTCTCTCTCTCTCTACCTCCAGTGTGTGCAATGAAAGTATTGCATGTGTGGACTGGGAGTACAGGATGCTTTTGTAGGTATCTGCACATGTCCATGTGATGGCCTCTGCACTAATTGTTAGCCAGCATTTACTAATTGCATGCAGTCTGTTGTGTAATGATTGCAGTTCTCACTGTGATTACAGGACTGTGCTATAAAAAGGTCTGTTAGGTAGGCATAGCCCTTTCAGATTATCAGGGTGGGGACCATGCTTGTTTGCTGTGGATACTGTTCTGTGAGTGTAAGGGTTGGCATGTCTCTCATATTTCAGGCTGTGTTGCAGACACTGCAATGCATGTTGTTCTGTAAGCTGAGTATTCCTTCCTCCAGTGTCCTCTTCTCCATGTGTATGTAAACTGACACCTACGACTAGTAATACTGTGTATATGGGTGTGTGTGCTTTCCTGTGGGGATTGTGTTGTAACTGGTATATAGCAGTGGCTCTTGCAATCTGTTGCTATGGCTTCAATATTTGGCCTTTACATTCACTCGTTGTATGCCTGCGAGGTGTCTTTCCTGTAATGTGTTGCTATGGCTTTCCTATTTTCCATTTACATTCACAGCTTGTAATGCTTGCTAAATCTGTTTGGGCAGCAATTCCCTATGTGTTTGTTGTGGTAGGGTGTTACTGCATGCAGTGTGGTCTGGCCATGGTGTGGCCCTTGATACTTACAAGGGTATATGATCATGCTGCTGAGCAGGCCTCAGATACTCTCCGGAGCATCTTTTATCAGCCTTATGGAATGGTACATAGCAGTGGGTTACTCCAATGCCATATTTTGATATTCTGCAGTTGTGACTGTGGGTTATTTTAAGCATATGTATTAGTACACCATTTGTGACGTGCAGGTGGTGCATACCTTCAGTCAGTCATAGTTACCATTGCATGTGTAGTTACACCTTTCTGCCTACTGTTAGTACATTTGACAGGGTGTCAGTGGGGCACAGTTGACATTTGTTTTCACATTAGGGACATCCCTGTAACTCAGTCACAGTTGCTATGTCTGATCTCTTAACTATTCAACTATGGCAGTGTTTATCCTGCTCTGAGTATGTGTGTGGCTTGCCAAATGCTACTGTGACATTATTACTGAGTAGCTACCAACTAGCATGACTGTTTCTCAGCACGCAGTACTATTTTACAAATCCACTAGATTTGACAGTAAATATACAACATGCTTTGTGTACTAGACGCTATATTCCCTTTACATTAATTCCTACTATTTTATGATATATTTCTTTCAGCACAATGTTCTTGTATAGCAGTCATGGCTTAGTGGTAAGTCATGCAGACTAGTGTTTCCAAAGTCCTGGGTTCGAGACTGACGGAGGTATTTTATTTTGCTGCTGAGAAAACTACAGGCCTTGTCATTCAGAGTGACTAAGGCACTTTTAAGCAGTTGTAAGCGGGTTAGCGCTGGTTTGCGTGGAGGTCATGCATGCACAATGCCGCTTAGCTAAGCGCACAGAAGCGCACTCCCGCTTACTACTGCTTAAAAGTGCTTACTCTCGCACACACCCGCGCTATTTTCTTTTAAAGAAAAGAAAATGGGGAGATAGGAAAGTGGTGAAAAAGGGGGCACAAACAGGGTAGGACAGTAGGAAAACAAGCTCGGGTTTTGCAGGAGGGATGTAGGAAAGGCCCATAGCTGCCCATTTCTTCATCAGCAACAACTGTGCATAGGTTTGTAATTTGGTGTGAAATTTGAAACCTTCCACCCCTGAGAGAGGTGTGAGGACAACAATAATATTTGTTGTACAGCCAATTGTAATTGCCAGTTTACATGTCCAGCAGACGTGTGCAAAATGGGCAGCTATGTATGGGTCGTAATTTTTTTGTGGGTACAGAGTGCCCTTTTTTTTCAGATGAGAGTGGTATGTCAGGTACAGGAAGTCGGTATAGCTGGGGAGGTAGGTAGGGGAGGTTAACAGACAAGACAAACAAGACGCATACAGGGGTGGTGTATGACACATGTGGGGGGGTTACACAATTGACGGGGATGGATGTTTGGATATCTCGAGCCCATGAGCCCACGGAAGGCAACAGTGGAACTTAGATCCCCACCCATGGGCAGTTGCCACTGTGCCTTCACTGCCCAGGATGGGGCTGTGCTGGGGGCTGTGTAGGCTGGGCAGCAGGCACACCCGTGAGTTGTGCCACCCGTGTCTCAAGCTGGCGTAGGGGCCCAAGCACAGCGTGCCAGATCTCCCTACGCACCACAGTCCGGACACTACGGAGGGTGAGTGGATGTTCTCCTCCGGCCACGCTTGCAGGGGGGATGAGCCCCATCCCCTGCAGCGCTTCCACCCGCAGGTGGCACAGGGCCACCGGAGGAGGGTCTGGCCTGTGCACTACTGCCAGGTGCACTCGCAAGCTGAGGTGGGAGAGGTGGGTCCGCTGGAACCTGCCTTTCCTGTCGTCCTATGTTTTGCATTATTTTATGACGGTTTGGGTTAGTAACGTACAATACCATTCACAATTAGTTGTAACAGCATGCATTAGTATTCCCATTAACCAAACACCCATAAATTCAAGCCATTGAACAGCAAGCATAACACATGCATAATTTGAACAATACACAATCCAACAACATGCAGGGTTGATTGATGGCAACAGGGCACATGCATCAACGTACATGCAAATATGTATGAACCAACAGGACAAATGTCCAGGGGTGTTAATTGTGAATGCACATACCCATTTCACGTGGAATGGATTATTTGTGGTTATAGGGTAGGGTGAAGAAATATTTCATTAACAACTTCAAATACCTATACATATGCGGTACATTTCTACTAGCTGCAGATATATACACACTACAGTTTCCTATGTGACAACTTATTCAGGTTGGTGATAGGAATGTTACTGCTACATCAATATACATTTCATATTGATTCATACACATTCATATCTGGCTCTGTTCAGCCACATCATCCTGCTACATTTGCTTTATATGGCTATAGACAACTGTGGATGTTTGGTATTTCATACAACCATATTATCTGCATATTGCAAACTGAGAGCAACATATCCAGATTTTGGGACACACATTCCAGCTTCAATACTTTTTTCAACACATGTTGCTGTTTGGTTCTGCCTGTCACATTCATTTCATTCTGTACTGACTGAAGTATACTTTATTCAGGAGTTATTACTACTTTATTGGTGGATTCATACCTCTTTCTCACACTCTCTCACTTGTTTTATTTTTACAATTCAGGATGGTACTTAATTCTAGGCTTTATTGACGTTTTACTTTTAGTTATAACAATCCTTTCCAACAGTCTCACTTGTGTCATGTTTCAGAATTTAAACAGGGATATATTTCCCACATGTGTTTTACTCAGCTTCTGTAGCTGTACTTTTCAGCCTGCTGCAGGTTATGTACTATTATATTTCAAGTGGGACATCTTTATTTCAGACTTGTTTCATTTTTATTTTTGGATTACAGGCTGCATCACACTTTTGTAATCAAGCAATACTTGCAAACTCTCACATTGTTACTTGCACATTTTATTAATAAGTGACTACACTGCACTCTTTTGCAAGCTGTCATACTTATGTTTTTATACAGTTACAGGGAGAGAATTACTGGCCTGCCTGGTGGCGCAACCGCACCAGCCTATCGGCATAGGCTCAACGGTTCGCAGAACGGACACCTGCAGCTGCAATATAAATGAAGTAATATTGGGATACACATCTCCATAATATCAGCTAGGTTACTTTCTTACATAAATAATTACATGTAACTTACTCAGTAGTGGGGCGTTGGGCATTTGCTGGGCCTCCTGGATCCAATGGTTCAGTTGGTCCTGCTTACGTCTCTTCAGGTCCGCATGGTGGTGACGGACCTGTTCACCAGTCCTTGGTATTCCTGTGGCACTAGTGAGATCTTGTGCCAACCGGTCCCACACCTCAGCCCTATATGCTCCCCACAGGACCTGGCCCTGCATGAGTTGGGCCTCATGATCATGGACGAGGAGCCAAACCATATATTTGGACTCCTCAACGCCCCACCTCTGTGCTCGGAAGCAATTACCCTCTCCTACACCTGCCACCCTGCCTGCAAGTCGGTTCCACAATCGGTTATGCTGTGTATTCCCACCTATGGGGCTTATATATGCCGTTTTTCCCACACTTATCTGTGATTGGCCATTTTGGAATTGTATCAGCTTCACAAAACCTGCTTTGTCATGCTCCTCTTTCCATTCCTTCCTATATATATATGCTATTAATGCATTTCTAAGAGCAACTGTCATGGCTTAGTGGTTCAGTACTTTGACTATGGTGCATGGTATCCCGAGTTCAAGCCTGGCCATTACTTTTTATATTTAATGACTGTCTACACAGGCTAGGAGGTGTGTCTGTGTAAAGGCAGTTTTGATACAGCTTGCTCAACGTTGCCCGCCAGTTAGCTTGTTGGTGCGGTGCGCAGCTCTGCGCAAACAGGTCATGCTGGTTTACACGTCGTTTGGCTGTCAGCACGCATATTATGCTCAGCTCAGCTACGGGCACACAGTTTGAGCGTGTTAAAATGCTGTTCAACCCCGGGCACTCATTTTACACCTGTTAAACCACTGCTCACCTACGGGCAGATATACTCAACTTGTTAGAGTGTAGCTCAGCTATAGGCACATCTGACATTTTTTTTATTTTTTATTATCTCATGTCTTCAAAATACATGGCCCATTTCATTACATTTTACATAAAATATAATTTTATATATGTACATGTATGTCAGGGAATTGTTTCGTGCTTATTTCACTAAAAATAAAAACTGATGTTGTGGGGGCTCGAACCATGACTGCCTCCTCTTCAGCCAACGTCTCTACCGCTATGCTATTGCTTCTTGGCTTACTTTGCATATTTAGTTCTTATATGCTTTTCCACTCACGGGCAAACATCTTTACAACTTATAAAAAAAAAGTATAAGATGTTCATTTATACATTTTATGTTCATAGTCTGTGGGGGCATGTGTTGTGTTTATTCACATTTACACGGACTTTGTCGTGGGGGTTTACTTTTGGGACTTTTACTCTTCTGGGGATGTGTCCGTTTGCAGGACACGCCCCCTACTGTCTTACACAGACCGTGTTAACCTTAGGTGCGATTCAGCATGCCCTCATGTATATGCATGGCATGCTGACGTCACACCGTTTAACTGCAGCCTCCGTGTAAGCCTTGTAACTCTTACACGGAGGCTTCGTGAATCCTGCCCATTAAATTTTCACACTTCTTATTGTTCAGAAAATGCAAAACATGTTGTTCTACCAAATTTAAACAGAGATCAATATTATTGCAAAATAACCTTGTGTTACTAATTTAATGCAGAAACATTGACGGCATCAGCGAACACACATGACTGTCAGGCAGTTTATTCATGAGATGGGAAGCAGGAGGGTGGGGTTTGTTACTGTGCATCTATAGTGGTATGGCTTTGATAAATAACCCAGTCATAGCCATTTATTACAGTACATACATAAAAAAAAATCAAATTAAAGAGCCTGTAAAACAGTCAAATTAAAAAAAAATAAAATTAATACATACTACTGCATAAACCTTTCAACACAAAGAATTCTCATAAATATAAATCTTGTTTTTATTGAAGTCTGAAGTTAATCTCAAATCAGCTGTACAGTGCTCAATAACACAGCTAGGAGCAAAGAAAATCAATATCTAAAAGGCACAAATTTACAAAATATCTAAATGGTCAGAAGAAAGCAGAACCATAAACCAAAACGACACCCCCAATTTCAAGAGATCAAAATAAGCTGGTCGCAGCCAACATGGATCCATCAACTTCTCTCTGGTTATCTCAGAGGGCTACAAGTGACTCTGTTTCTGCATAACATCACTGTTATTTCTGGCTTAGTTGGAGAATTCTAAATTGCATGTAACATCTTAGTAGTTACTTGCGTTTCTGTAGCATACTACTGTTGTTTCTGACTTTTAACGGAGAATGCTAAATTGTGTGTAGCATCTTAGTAGTTACGGTTTTCTCAACCTCTATAAAAATACAGAATAGTGTAGCATATGTTATAATAGCTTGGTATCAACTGCAGTTACTTTTTTCTCTCTGCTATCCTTGCATTTTGTGTTGCTCATAGATTTGTGCTCTTCTTACAAGGTATGCTGCACCTCCCGTGCATCCTCTATCTTAGTTACTTGGTAATCAGAGTGTTTTAAAACTTCAGACCTAATATTTACCTCCTTTTGATTTCCAGTCCCCTCAGCAAAAGTTTTATTGTGTCTTGGCCAACCTCCAATAAACCAAAGGGTGTCTGGTTGCCCTGCACTGTTGAGACCATGTCAGTGGAACACTAAAGTGCTTTCAGCTACACTGGTGTATGTTAAAGTTGTATTTAATCTGTCCTCTAAACTGAATACATTTTGCTATAGCCTTTTACTGTAAGTGTTCACACTACTGGTCCCCCCTCCCCATTTTTTTCTCTTCCTATTGTACTCCTAGATCAATTACTTAAAACTACTTTCTTTCTCTTGGAAAAGGTTGATCTATGTACCTGCTGCAGCCCATACGTCAATTGTTTTCCCTATAGAAGTGGTGGTCCTTTTCATCACACTGTACTAAATTAGTAGCAGAAGATTTCTAGTTATTAGGAAGATACTGCACTACACTGACCTGAAATTGACTGAGCTTGGTTTTCATGATTGTTTTCTTAGAAGCTGGCCTAGTCCAGTTTTTCTGGCTCACAACCTTGTATTACTTTGTGTCTATTACCCTCCCCCACCTTGAAGCTGCATGCCTCCCTCCCACTCCTGCTTAATTATAGAGGAATCAAAAAACCTGATCTAGAAAGGCACCATCTTTTGACTTAGCTTTTCTGCCTTTGCTTCATAGGAATCCCCAGTAGTGTGTTCGCAAATACCATATTCCATTCCTTCTTAAATATTACTCTACCGACTCCTAATTTACTGCATGTCCATTTCCTAAAACCCCTAGCATGACTACTTTATTTTCCTACTTCTCAGTGAACTGCAGCTCCGTTTTTAAAGAAAAATAAAAACGGAAAAGACCTCTTTTTCTTTTAGAATCTAGCTTGTTTAATTGCTCTTAAATCTGGCCATTTATCTTCCCCGGACACTGGATTGTACTGGCTGATTTTTTTTTGTACTTTCCTCTGTCCCAGGTGCCGCTCCATTTCCCCTCACTGTGCTCGGGCTCACTTCGCTCTCCTTCCACCCACCCCACACATAATTTCCTTTATACCTAACTACAGGTTACTCTCTACCATCAAACTCCACTTTCTGTTGCACAAGCCAACACCCACTACAAACTCTCTCCCCACCTTACAACTCCTTCCCAAACTCTCAACCAACTCACCCTATTAAAGCCCTCTCCCTCCTATTCAAACATGCCAGACAATAATTCCTGTTATACTTCTACCTGCACTGCTCCTCCTATACAACATATCACCTCACACTCTAAACCCCTATACATAAAGCCCCCACTTAAACTGCTTTTCTTACCCTCATCAACCCACACATCTCTGCATCTATCCTTCCAATGACTATACTGCTCCCTAAAATAAAAACTCCTTTCTACCATACCACATCTAAGTATAAAACAAAATACTTTCACAATTACCCACAAAAAAATAAAAGCTTATGACTTCCCACAGACTCTACTCTTGTCAGGTGATAAACACCCAAACCCTGGTCCTACCACTATTCCTAACACCCATCAAAATATCAATTCTAATCAACCATCCATGTCAAAGAAGAAAATCTCCTTCTATTCTATCAATACTCAAAGTATGCTAAATAAACGAAGCCAGTTTCATGCTTTGGTATCTCTTCATACCCCAGACGTTATCTCTGTCACAGAAAATTGATGTAAACCTCAAAACCAAGATAAAGACATCCTTCTTCCCGGTTACAATATACATCGCCAAGATCGCTTAAAAGAAAAAAGGTGGAGGTGTTGCTTTAGTTTACTCTACCTCACTCTCTCCCTTCCCAAAGAACCAATTCCCTCCTTTACACCTGCTGAAATACTAATAGCAAACCTCAAACCCAATGACTTTACTACCATCACAGTAGTAGCCATATACATTCCACCAGGGGACAACAGCCCCTTAATTGAAAATATACTGTCATATCTCTCCCTAAATTTCCCAAATGAAATTATGCTTCTTGGGGACATAAACATTAATTGGCATAATCTTAATAATCCAAACTCTCCATGACACATAAACCTCTATGGATTTACACAACTAATCTCCAAATCTACCCATACTAATAACTCTCATTCTTCAAGCTCCTTGACAGACTGGATACATATTTCTAACCCCAGGAATACCATAACCCTGAAACTCTACCCGATGACCTGAGCAACCACTCACCTATAAAAGTGCTATGGTACATCACCCAACTCCCCAAACCACACAGGCTTATCACCTGCCGCAAACTATCAACCTTTAACCCAGACATGTAAAACCATCCTCTCTAGAATAGCCACCCCCCTTTTCTAGAATTAACTGGAATTTCCTTACCCAGCTTCGTAGTAAATGCCTTCAACTCAACTTTGCTAAATATCTTAAATTCTCCAGCCCCATAGAGAAAAGTTCGATTGAAGGCAAACATTTCACCCTGGCTAAATAAAACCACCCGTACCCTTATGAAATCCAGAGGCAGAGCATGGAAAACATGGGTACAAACCAAATTTCCAGCTGACCTCCTAAAGTATAAAGAACTTGGATATCAGACAAAAAACATGCATCAACAAAGACAAAAAAAAAGACTTGTGTTATAATCCCCCAAAAACATTAAAATCTGATCCAAAAAAAATTCTGGAATGCTATAAACCAAATACTACATCCAGGTAACCCAACTTCACCAAACCCATGTCCTGACAAGTCACCCGAAGAAACTGCCAATACCTGCAACACCTACTTTATCAAATCCATTTCCAAACTATTTAACCCTAACCTCTCAAATAACACTTCAAACCTCACTATACACCCCTCAACCGCTATCTCAATAAACTCCTCTCTCAAACCTATCTCCACTGACTATATCAAAACTCTACTCTCTCAGCTCAAACCATGCTCTGTATCAGCAGACAATATACCTTCTTACTTTCCCCAGATTGCTGCACACTCCTTTGCTACGTCTATATCTATACTAATCAATCACTCCATCTGAGTCTAAAGTTCCTTTTATCAGAAAACAGTTTTATACTCTTCTTATTCATAAAGGAGGCAATTCCACAGAAATATCTAATTTTAGACCTACTGCTGGTCCTCTCCCCTCTCTCCAAAATCCTTGAGAAATGTATACACAAACAAGTTACGCATCATCTCTTATGAGAAAAACCTCTCACTCCAACACAGCATGGCTTCCGTCTCAAGCACAGTACAGCTCTACTATCATTTCTCAACACCTTAGCCCTTGCTAAAGATGATCACAAACTCATATCCTGTCTATTCCTTGACCTTTATAAGGCTTTTGACACCGTCTCATACACTCTGCTACTTAGTAATCTTGTAACCCTAAGCCTCTCCCGATACAGTTGCATGGTTCTCTAGCTATCTCTCTCTGATAGGCTGCAGCCAGTACTCACTGCAGCCTATCTACCCCTCTCTCAGTAAGGACTAGTGTTCCCCAAGGTTCCATTCTTGGACCTCTACTGTAATATCTTCACAAACTCACTCCACTTGTCCTCAATCTAAGATTGTCCAATACGCAGATGACCCTACAGTCATAACTATTGCTAATTCCCCCTTAGAACTCCTAACAAACACCCAGACATCTTTCAACTCAGTAGATTCATGGCTCACTAATAAATCAGCTCATCCTCAACCCTAAGAAAAGAAAAAAATTACTACTCTGTCTACCGAAATCTGCAAACCACATTAAACTTTCCTTCTCCATAAGGCCCCTAAACAATAATCCTACAGAAGTCGAAACCAACACAAAACTCCTCGGCATTACCATTGACGGCCAACTAAAATTCGATCATCATATTAACAACTATATCAAAAAAATCCACCAAAAGTTAGGACTACTGTACAGGAACAGCAAATTCTTAACCACGGATGCTAGGCTTTCCCTTACCTATGCCTACCCTCTACCATGCTTAACCTATTGTTCCCAAATACTCACAAATCTGAACTCCTCTCTACTTACCAAATTAGAATCAACTTACCACAAAATAGCTAGATTTGCAGCTCAACAAACATAAATCTCACCACTCTCTCTCCCTAAAATACCCGAACTACCGCACCTGTACCTACAATCTCAACCCCAGATCATACACTCCATCACTGGTTCTGCCATTGTACTCACACTCCCCGATTACCTACTTTTATAGTACAGTCAAACTAACATACTAAAACTTACCATTAACTAGTTCACCCTATGCTTCTTCCTAGGCAACCTCCAAAACTACTTCTGTACTCTGCTCCCTGAAATTCTTATGTAACCTTTTAGGTTTCTGCTAATCTGCATACAAAACCTTATATTTATTCAACTCTTTTTAAACCAAAACATACAACTTATTCTATTTTTTTTTAACATTCTCCTTTTTGTTAATAGTACTGTTTCATCTGTCAATAATGTGTATGTAGTTTACATATTTTCTTCTTCTTTCGGCTTTTCATGGTTAGGGGGTCACCACAGTGGATCACCTGTCCTGTCATGATTGGCAGTAGAGTTTTATGGTGTAGAGTTGCCAGCCCGGCGCCCAACCTTCCACAGAAGGCATGCACTCGCACCTAGCGCAAATTTAGACTGTCCAATCCACCTACAGCATGTCTTTGGGATGTAGGAGGAAACCGGAGCACCCGGAGGAAACCCACATGACCACAGGGAAGACATGCAGACTCCGCACAGAAGGCACCTCAGCCAAGGATTGAACCGGAGAACCTCTTGCTGTGAGACGGCCATACCAAAATTCCCCATTTCTATTTTTACTGAAATGTACCTGTATTGCTATTTTTATTTCATTGTGTATCTTTGGAGCTTTTCTCCTCGGGACTCCGCTGAAAAAGAGCGATAGCTCAATTGGACACTCCAGTCAACAAATGTAAAATAAAATGAATACTAAAAAACAATAAATACCTAAATAAATCAAAAACTTGTAATACAATGTATCCCTTTTCTAACCATGTCATTAGCATCCATGCCAAATCTGCCCTTACATGCAGTGACCATCACAGCAGATAAGTACGCTATGCAACAGCTGAATCACATAAATCTTCTGACTATACCCTAAATTTGCAAGATATATACAGGTCACACCTTAACAAAAAAATCACATGCAGGTCATAACAATATCATGACATTACAATTATTTACTTAAAATAATATTACTGGAAGGCTGTATTAAAACAGATAAGCAAAAAGAACAATGTTTTGTCAGATACATTGTCAGATGTTCAAACATGGTGAACATCTTAAAAAAAATTCAAGATTCTGTCTCACACACCCGCTTGCTGTGTGTGAAAGTAGTCAGCTTTGATCGGTCATCTGTAAGTAACAGTTTCAAGAACCACTAAGGTAAATGATGGCTGCTTGCAATTTTAGTACTATGCTTAACAGCAAACATTACCAGTCTATTTACTTAATACTGCACAGTACCTCATTTCTGGTCATAAAATGCAAATATTAAAAAGCTAAAGTGAAACACTTTTCCAAAGACTGAATTGTTTGAGAACAATTTTAATACTTTGCTAATATGAGCAAGATAGACTTAGGATGTAAAACTGTGGGCAGCAACCAGGATTATAAAATAATGTGATACATGCACATGAAAATTTGTGGGACCTTTCCAGTTTGGGGCAAGGAAACAAATGGAAATGAATAAATCTTAAATTAGTGAATTGTTTCCAAGCATCAGAAACACTTGCAGAATATTTTAGCAAGTGAGAGAGAAAAAAAAAAAATCTCTGAGTTAAGATAAAGCTAACCAAACGGAGAATGTTTTTTTCTTTAAAAGAAGACGCTCTATTCAGTCAGGCTAAAATGTCAGTGAAACCAGTAAAATTTAGTTAACAGAAAAAAAAAAGTGTACACCATGGTGTACCTGGTATAGGCCTGTATGTCCTACTCTTAAAGCTCTAATCTGTTGCTCATCATTTACCCATAATTCTTACCTTGTAATTAGTGACTCTGTCAAGGAGATGCTTCTTTCTCCTCTGTGGGTTGATAACACTGTTCAATGCTTCTCTGCACCAGTTTCTATGTATTCTTCTTGATTTGTGTGGACGATGAGTCCTTAAAACACGACTGCAGATGAACAGCAAAATTGTGCAGCTACATACATACATACCACTTTTAATCTCTCAAATACCTGTATTATTTTGGCAAATGCACCTCAAGAAGTCCGTTCACCTCTCGGACTCCAAGCACAGCAGTGAAGATATTAAGAACTGTTCATCACCTTTTACTCATTTATTCATATTTACATTTGTAACACTGTACATCATGAAAGAAGAGAAAAAATACTGTGCATACGTAATACACTGTTGGAGATGTTGCTAGTGGTTTGCTAATAGTTATGAAGATATGCAATAGTTTTAAATGTGCAGTAGTATTTCCAAAAGCAGAAGACTTACAAAATTATATTTTATCAAATTCAGCCTTAGACGATGCTGGGGAAAACTGTCAATAACACTTGCACCTTCCACTGGACAGCTTGACAGACATTCTTAATTATTAAAATATGTATGATTTTCACATATTTCAATGTAAAAGCATCAAATCTCTTGAACAATAGTGCCGACAGCAACGTCTAGTTTATGTTTATACACTTTTGAAGACATGAAATGTTTGTAAAGACTTAAAACAAAAAAAAATATTCTGGATGTTTTGCATTACATATATTATAGTACTATTATATAATTGTATTGATGCAAAAACTTTGAATACGCTGCCTTCTAATCACTGTAATCCCTTTTGCGTAATGCAGTGCCGTCTGTACCTTTTACAAAGCCTTTCTTGTGAACATCACATCTTTAACTTGATTTTTTTGTAAAAATGTTCAGGAATCTAAGTGTGTAGGCTCCTAATCATGTGACATTCCAAATCTACCATTCTGAATGAATACTTTACCTACTTAGCAATCAACAGGTTTTTGGCAAGCCATAGCATCCTCTCAGTTTTTCTACCCAGAACATTTTACACAGCCATATGACAATGGGATTGCTTCTGCTAAACATACTGGTGTCCACCTGGATCATACATTCTCATTCCATTAAAACAGTGAAAACATGCAGAAATATGCATTATTCAGCCAACTCATACTTTCTTAAAAAGGTTTATATGTGTGTACTAGGCTAATGGCCCTGGAGCCTTTACAAGCCTAGCCCATAGAAGTACCCTGGCATTGTGCAGCCCGACGTTAGTTCCCAGTGCCTCTATCAAGTAGGGCCACTGAAATGATTCCCAGGGTGGACTTTCTATTTCCCATCCACTCATCAAGATTTCTCTTGAAGAGGGTCAATGAGGTGCTCTGCTTGACATGTATGGGAAGTATATTCCAGAGCATGGGCAGTCTCTGGGTTATGAATCTGTCCCTCCAGCATGCTCTGTTGATTGTGGTACTGAGGTTGAGGTCTCTGGAGCATGTGGTGCGGACGGATTGAGATTTCTTTAGATGTAGCATTTCTAATAGAGCTGGGTCAGACATGCCTTTGCAATTCAAGCAAAGATTATCTTTTAGTAGACTATATGAGACAGACGACAGCTAGAGTTTTTTTGAGTCTGTCCATGTAGGACGTGTTTAAGGGCTAGGATTCTTTTCGTGAGGTACTTTTGTGGCCTCTCCAGCTGTTGCAGGTGCCTAGTGAGGTACATGCCAAATGGGCATTATACTCTACGACTGGTCTAATGAGGGAAGAGTAGAGAGAAATGATGACCCCCCCCCTTTCTTCCTGGATGCAAAACCCTTGGTAATGAGATGTGCCACACAGGACTTTCTGACCACAGTGGCAATGTGGTGGTCAAAGGAGAGGCTGCTGTCAACCTGTGTCCACAGATCTCTTATAATGCCTTCTGTGGGCTCCCATCAAAGTGGTAATTAGTGGGAACAGAGTTTTTCCCAAAGGGGATGGTGACGCATTTTTTTGGCATTAAGCTTAAGGCCATGGTTTCAACACCAGTCATTGGTCTCAGCGAGGCCTTTCTGTAGGACGTCTGCATCAATTGGGGAGTTAATAATGGCTCACAGCTTGCAGTCGTCTGTGAGCTTGGTCAGCTAGAGTCCTTCCGTGTTAGCCTGGACTTCAAGCAGGAGAGGACCCAGGACCGATCCCTGTGGTACTCTACTCTTGACTGGTCGGCAGTCAGACCTGGAGTCCGCTAATTTCACTGCCTTAACCTCATCCACAGCTTTGGTGACTAACTCAAAGAAGTCAACTAGGTTGAGCAGGCATGATCTACCTTTCACAAAACCAAATTGCGTGGGATCGAGTTTGGAGATTCCCTATATACATGTTAATTAGGTCCATTATGATGCACTCCACAGCCTTACATATCAGACTCGTCAGGCTAATGGGGCAATAATTTCCAGGGTCTGTAGTTGCTCCTCCTTTATGGAGAGGGATGACGCAGTGCTTCATTCGGTAGGGACAAAGCCTGAGGTGAGGCTGTGAGTGAACAGGGCACACAGATGTGGTGCCAGTTCACTTTGTAATTCATGTGGAATACAGCCAGGGATATTCTTGGGTCCCATGGAAGCTGTATTCTTGGCCTTGGACAATGCAAATTTAACCTGGGTGCCTGGCATTCTTCCTGTATTGAGATTGGTTCTTGGGGGGGGGGTAAAGTTGGCACTGAATCTGTTGGCCACTATGCTGGCAATATATGTTGGCTCAGTATAGGAGGTACCATTGTGCAGTAACTCAGAACAAATTTGGGTATTGCCATGGAGAATCTTGATATAACTATAGAAGGCTTTGTGGTTGTTTTTAGCGTCTGCTGCAATTCTGCCTTCATAACAGACTTTGGGAGTTTTAATGAGGGATCTCAACTTTTTGTTAAGGCCAATAAGGGAATTTTTCCAGATTTGGGACTTCACTTTTTTTCTGCAACAGTTTCTTCCTTCTGTTGTTGAGTTTATTAATGGCAGGGGGCCACCATAGAGAAGGCAGAACCTCTCAGAGTCAAACCCATGATTACAGGCAAAAATACACCACCCTGGCAGACTCCTAGCATAAACAGGCTAGTCAACAAAAGGAAATAATCTTCTCCAAAGCCAAGAAGGAACAGACAAAACAGTGCAACAAGACCCTCACCTGTTTAAACATATTACAAAGTTGCCAAAACAAAGTATGGGGCAAAGATAGCCTCCCAGGTGAGAGATAAACATAAGGCTTTTTTCAATTATGTTGTTAACCACAGGGGAAACATTCAGCAATATGCAAAGTTAATCATGAATGGCAACACTTAAAACCAGCCTAAAACTACTGCAAACCTGCTAGCAAACAAGTTCAGTTCAAACTCACCCCCCCCACCTCCTACCACACCCAAAGAAAATACCGTTACCCCTACCAATTACATGGGAACATCTCCTTACAGCATTCACAAAAGCCAAACACACAGCCTCCACGGGTCCCAACACACCAGGATGCTTCTTAAACAGCTTAAAACAGAATCTTTTAGGGCCACTAGAAACCCTCTTTAACCACAGCTTCCAGACGGGCTTTATTCCAGAGGAATAGAGGACTGCAACAGTCATCCATCTGCACAAGGGGAGCCCATCAATGGAGTCAGGGAACTACAGACATATACGCTTGACCAGGCTCATCTGCAAGGCCATGGAGAGAATTATTATGGACATGATCAATAATGACATAGGAACTCTTCAAACACTGGACCAGACCCAATTGGGCTTTGTCAAATGGAGGTCTTACTTGCTTAATCTGGTAGACAACTTTGAGAAAGTCACCAGGGCCATGGATGAGGGTAAAACTGTACACACCACTTATCTAGACCTGGCCAAAGCTTTTGCCACAATCCCCAACTTGGGGATCAGAGACAAACATACAGAGTTAGGCATAAACCCCTACCATCCTTAGGTGGAGAGCAAACTGGCTCACTGACAGAATACATGTTGTCTGGATAGGTGAATCCACCTCTGATAAAACCGTTACTAACGAAGACCCACAGTGCTCAGTGCTGGGACCCCTCCATTTTGATATATCCTTTTCTGAAGTGAAGGTCAATGTTGGGGGCCTCTGGCTCACCAAGTTTCCAGCGACTGTAAGCTGGAAGCAATCAGTTAATCCCCAAATAATGATGGCATCCTACAAACAGACCTAAAAGTGCAAATGACAGGTATTAAAACAATGGACTGAGACTAAATCCTAAAAAAAAAAAACCCATATTCATACCCTTCAGTACATTAGATATCCATGCAAATTATAATATCAATAGCAAACCCATAAAAGTAGACACAGTGGTGAGGGATGTAGAAACAGCTTGTAATCTAAACTTTGACCACCAGGTACCTACAATAGTGAGGAAATCCTTCTGTGTGGCAGTAAAGGCACTACCATCAAGATCAAAGGAAGTCATGGTGGCATTGTACTCAGCCCTCATCAGGTCTATCTATAATTGAGTACAATGCTCTCTTCTGCATGTAATTAACCAGGCACTTAAACCAACTAGAGTGGCCGCAGAGGTTTCTCACTAAAAAATACTGTGTGTAAGACATGTCTTATACAGAATGACTAAAGGCCTTATCTCTTTATTCCATCTCATATAATTTGAGTAGTCACTTATGCCCGACCTACAAGACATTCCCTGATCCAGCCCTTATGAAAAGGTTACAAATTCACAAGAAAAATTAAACAAGGTTTATGTTTTTCGTGGACCTGAAACTTATTTGTAACTAACAAAATTTGCTGGAGAGACAGATTCATATCCCAAAGGCTACCTTGTCTATGGAATAAGCTTCTCATCTTTGTAAAATTAAATCCCTCACTCTCTTCAAAACAAATTTGGATCAATAAATGGAGAACCGTAAATACACTCCCGGTGTACTGCTCATGTCCCTTAAAGAGAGAGAGGCATTCTGTAAAAGGACTTGGGGCTCCAAAACCCAAAGACCCATGGCCCTGACAGTACCCATTCCATACCTGGGAAATTAAGATACAATACTGCTATATCTTGGGTTCAAAGCCGCGGTGGTACAGTGGTAGCGTTGTTGCCTCACTGCAAGAGGTTCTCCTGTTCGATTCACGGCTGGAGTACCTTGTGTGTAGAGTCTGCATGTCCTCACCACGGTTGAGTGGCCTCCGTAAGACATGCGAGAATGGGCGTGCCTTCGCTGAAGGTTGGGTGTCGGGCTGACAACTCAGCACCATAAAAAAAAATGTGCCAATCATTAGCAGACCGGAGTTCTGTTGTGGCGACCCCTAACTGGGAAAAGCTGAAAAGACAAACAAAACTGCTATATCTTGGGTATTATTGGCTATGCTTGTAAAGACTCTTGTACCATTAGCCTAGTAATAACCCATGATGTAGAACTACTGCTGCTAAGCTTTTAACTGAATTTGATAATTACCACTGCTTACTTTATGTGAACTACTACTTACATGCTAGTATGTTACCACTGAACCTGAACCCAATTAATATAATCCCGCACATACCCATTTTCTGTTCTGCTGCTCTTGAGGTCTAGGTTGTGACTGAAGACGGTCTTGTTTAACAGTTCACTTACATGGTTACCAAAATGAAATAAATAAAATGAATATTAATTGTAGACAAGCATTTATGAACATCTTCAAGCATTTATAAAAAAAACAAAACTCTCTCTACCACGCTACTTTCCTTGCCATCAAAGATCTCACTTACCTATCTCAGTTTAGACATCCTCATGGAGCACCTTTCTAATTCAGTACATCTGCTTAAAACCACATGAACTCTAAACTCATTCACTTGGTCTCCTTAAATCAACTATTCCATTTCTTTTACCCCACAACCAACAGTAAGTAATTACCTTTATATATGAATTCTCTGACCTGGGTTACATAGCACTAAGTCTATGTAACAGTTAAAAAGAAACTGCATTTTGCTGAAGTGCTTGTTCTGCTGGCTCTGAATATAGTTGATGTCTGGCTGCATTTTATTATGAATTAAAGCTCTTCATTTAAAGTTTGATCACTTCTATTTTGTATCTTATTCTAATATTACATTTGTTTTAAGTTTTCTGTTTTGTTGGGAGTTTTTTTTTTTAAGAGTTCTTGGCTAGGGTCAGTTAAAAAGTTAGCAACTAATTCCTTTGCAAACTATGAACATCATCAGTTAATTAGTGGGGGGGAGATGAGAAACAGCATTGCTCTTTTACTTACAAATATCTCTATTTAGCTGAAGTGTTTGGCCTGCTTCCTCTGAATATTGCTGATCTCAGTCTGCATTTTTGGCTTTTGAGTTGCCTGGCCCTACTATAACTCTTTTGGACACTCCTCCCAGTCCCATCTCATCAGCTCATTTACTGAGTGCAGAGAGATCATTTGGGAAGGCCCACCCCCTTGGTTTCTCAACCTTGAATTACCTCGTTTCCCTCCATCCCACTTAACCTAAAAAAATGCACTTTATTAATCTAGTTTTGCTGCATTTGTGTTTCTTCGTACTTTATTTTCCTTTGACTGCTTGTTCTTAAAAGTATTCAACTGCATTTATTACTGCTTGTTAGTAACCTGATTACATTTTAACTGTTATTTTAAGCCTTCTGGTTTAAGTACTGGGCTTCTGGCCAGTTGTTTTACATTAGGAAGGTTTGTGGTCTACACTCTTGTGGCAGGAGAGGTGGCTTACATCCTTCTAAGTTAGGAATTGCTGGTTGAAGGCTTAGTGTGTCTGTTACTATAAAGTGTCTTAGTTCTGGTTTAAGCACTTAAACTTTAGGGCAAGTTTACAGGAGGAAGGTGTGTGGTCTGCACTCTTGTGGGAGGACAGGGTAGATTCTGAGATAGAAATTGCCTGTTGAAGGCTTATTGTGCCTGCTCACTTGGAACTGTTTCTTTCTGAAATTGGTGCACTTTCCTTGCTGTAGCACAGACTAGATTCAGACCTGCTGAAGCTAGCTGTTTGTATAACTTGAGCACTAAACTATGCCATCTTTTGTTGGAGAGGGTTCCCCCTGCATCCTAGTGGCAGAAGTGTGCAGTTAGAGCTTGTCTGATTGAAGGTTGCTGAAACAGGGCTCAGATTTTAGCTATTTTACTGGTTACAAATCAGTTTGCTCTTGTTTGTTACTGTTATATTTAAGTGGGTACCTGCTCTCCTGTGTTAAATCAACCTAAACAGAGTTTAAATATCTTCAGCATAGTCTGGTTAAAGGTTTTGCTATATCCAGATCGGTTTGTGTGATCCCCGGGTTTCCTGCTATGACATCTTGTGTTGGCTGGGGCCTGCCTGCACTTAGTGGGAGTAAGTGAACTGGTTGGAACTGGTCTGACATAAGGTATTTAGCTATGAGCTCAGGAACAAGGGTTGGTCGGTCAATTCCAGTGTTTCTAGTTTACTTTCATTTTTGGGGTATCTGAACCCTGTGTTTGCAGGTTGCATACCACTACTTGGCGGTTTTATCCCTTTGCAAGGTATCTCAGCTGCATCTTCCCCCTTACCAGAACTCCTGTGTAAGTGAGGCCTTCCCTTGCAGCTACTTTATTGATTTTATCCAGCCCTACTCACACTTATAGGTACTCTCCTTTGGTAGTACCAACTCTACTATCCCTGACATCTCTTCCACAGATTCTAACAACCATGGATGGACAATTTCCTATGGTTTCTCTAGCTAGTCTGGTTGATATGGGCATCCTGAGACAGTGTAGCAACTGCCTCATACACACAGACAACCATCTACTACTACCACCTACGAACACAATATGTGGGAGATGCAATTACATTAAGAACCTATAATCCTTGCTATCTCAATTACAAGCCAGTACATCTGGCACGGAGAAGGTTGTCTGCGCAAACACCACACCTCCATCACCCACACCCGTACAACACACTCCTACATATGCAGAGGTTCTTAACAAAAACATACCTAAACAAAAGAGCACCACACAGAGTACACATGCCTGAGTCTCACAGCCTCTAAGGCCCAGCCACAAACCCAACATACTAGTCATAGAACACTATCGGGAGACACACAGATGTGCCTCTCAACAGACTAGACAAGGAGAAAGTCATGATAAATTGCTTGTCAGGTGCTAGAATCTGCCACATCACGCAAGTACTCAAGTCTCTGTGGACTATATGAAGACAGCCATCGTTGAGCTTGCTGAATATGTGTCCCAGGCAAGCATACTACCATCACTCAGAATGATGCCTCAATACAAACAGAAAAAGATTGACTAAGAGTTGGTTTAGTTTCTGGTGTCACTACAAGGGGATCCAGTACCTGACAGCCTGTGAGGACATGATTGACAGACCATGATGCTTTGCCAGAGATAGCCTTCATCTGTCTCCCTGGGCTTCAGGCTTCCTGGCAAAGGCTCTTGCCTTACCCATAATTACTTTTTTTAGGCAAAGTCATGAGCAAAAAATTACCAATGTGAAACATTCTTCTAAATGAAATTTAAAGATCATGCTGCTAAACACTAGGAGGCTTAGCATGAAACTGCACTCATTACAAGCATTCCTTGCCCTGGAGGATGCTGACATTTGTTGCAGCCACTGAAACATGGTTCAAATATGCAGAGAGCACCCCAGCCTTAACAGGTTACTCATCATACCATACTTTCATACCCAAAATAGAGGGCTACAAAGCCAAAGGAGCTGGAGTTTCAATATTTATCAGACATACACACCTCCAGGCTGGTCAAACAGTATGACACACAGGAGACACTCCAAGCACAGTTAACTGTTGGCAAAACACCTATTCAAATTATAGCTAACTACAGACCCCAACCATGTCTCAGGACGCCCACTCCAACTATCAGGACTTACTTGAATCCATAAAGATTCAACCCTCTACCCTGATCCTGGTTGCCTACCCAACCATGGAGTAGACGACCTATTTTAGCCCAAACATAAACGCCCAGAGATTCCTCTACTTCATCAATGCCAATGCACTTGTTCAGCTGGTCAACACCGCCATGAGAGGTGAAAATTTCCTTGACCTGGTACTAATCAAAATGAGAAGCCATTGGAGTACCCTACAGTGTCATGCTCATTGGTAAGATCTGACCATAAAGCAATCACTTTTGAAAAAAAAAAAAACTTTTCCAAGGCTGACTACAATCTCCTGAGAGCAGGTATATGAAGCTTCACAGCTACCGTCCCTTCAGTTGGAACTGGCAGTAATGTCCACGTCTACACCCAAAAAATATGAGCACCTACACAGCTGCATGGACTCAGTAATACCTGACAGGAAATCATCTTCCTCAAGGAAGAGTAAACCTGTCTGGTGGACTGCAGCGATAAATTCTATAATAAAAGGAAAAAGTTGCTGTTCAGGACCAAGAAGGAGCAGGTGCCAAGTTGGAAACAATCTCTCATTTGTATGCACAAACAAATAAGGTCACTAGTGGAATACTCTAAGGCTAACTTAAGAGTCCAAACTGGCCACATCCACCAAAAACAATCACAAGGCCTTCTTCACACATACCCGCAATCTCAAAGGTTAACATCCAAATCTACTCTAAACTGGTGGTAAAGAGCACCACATACAGAAATGCTGTAGATATAGCCAACCTGCTGGCAGACAGATTCAGTGAAAACTTCACCCGTCCTCCTATCTGTAAACCAGGACATCCCCAGCACATGCCCCCTTCCCCTTATCACCAGAGGTCTTTAATGCCCTCTCAAAGACAAAAAATACAGCCTCCATGGGACCTGACAACATCCCTGGCTGCATCCTACATGAACTCAGGCATGAGCTCTCAGCTCCATTATGCACCCTATTCAACCAAAGCCTGAGCACTGGCTTTGTCCCAGCTAAATGGAGCACAGCCACTATCATCCCTCTACACAAAGGTGGAGTGTCCAATGACCCATGCAATTATAGGCCCATCAGACTAACTAGCCTGATCTGCAAGGTCATGGAATGCAATATCACGGACCTTATAAACAAAGACATTGGCAACCTCCAAATGCCTGAACACACACGTTTTGCCAAATGGAGATCATGCCTCTTATACCTGGTTGACTTCTTTGAAATAGTCACCAAAGCTATGAACGAGGGGAAGACAGTGCACACTGCCTACCCTGACCTAGCCAAAGGCCTCAACACTATTCCCCTCTCCGGCATAATAGATAAACTCTCCCAGCTAGGCATCAACCTGTATGTTTACCAGATGGGTAGCTTACTGACTGAATCCACTTAATCAAAATAGGGAAAGCCACCTCTAGTAGACCTGTAATGAGCGGCGTACCCAAGGATCGGTCTTGGGGCCTCTGCTGTTTGGGATATACTTTCCTGAGGTGCAAGCCACAACCAGTGGTCTGTGACTGACCAAGTCTGCAGACGACTGCAAGCTGGGGTGTTGTTTTACATTCCCCTAGTGACGTGAACATCCTCCAAGAGGGCCTTACCCAAACTAATGACTGGTGCCAGAAGCATGGCCTCAAATTGAATACCAAGAAATGCATCATTATCCCCTTTGGGGAAAATGGAGTCCCCTGTAATTACCACATTAATAACAATGTATTAAGCACGCAATCAGTCGTGAGGGACTTGGGCACCTAGGTTGACAGCAACCTGACTTTTGACCACCATGCTGCCTCTGTTGTATGGAAGTCTTTGTACATGGCCCACCTCATAAGTAAGGGTATTTCATCCAGGAACAAGGAGATCATAACATCCTGTACTCCTCCCCTATCAGACCCCTTACTGGGTACAATGCCCCGTCGGCATGTACCTGGTCAAGCACATGCAGCAGCTGGAGAGTCCACAGAGGTTCCTGACCAGGAAAATCCAGGGTCTCAAACACACCTATCCTATACGGATAGACTAAAAGCCCCGTCTCTATACTCAAATCTCGTACAGACTGCTCAGGGGTGACCTGTGTCTGGCAATTAAGGCCATCACAGACCCAACCTTGATGGAGTTGCTGCATATCCACAAGTCAAAACTTCACTCACTCAACCTGCACACAAAGTCTCAACCTAGTCGACTTGCGACATCAATAGAACTTGCTGGCGGGACACATTTGTGTCCCGAAGACTCCCTCATCTGTGGAATAGACTCCCTCTCCATGTCAAGCAGAATACCTCACTAGCCCTCTAACAGGAACCTGGACGACTGGATGGGAAACAGAAAATGCACCCCTGGGATCCCACCTGTGTCTCTGCTGGACAGGGAAAACAGGTGCTGACTTTGTCGGAACGTGGGCAAAATTCTTGGCTAGGCCTAGAAGGGCTTCTGGGCTAATGGCCTAGTATCATCCTATGAAGGCCCATACATTTTAGATGCTTCAGTATTCTACATCTCCTCTGTTTCTACCTTCTCCATACTCTTTTTCCACCTGTCCCATGTCCCCTTGAACGTTTATGCAGATTACCTCTAAACCCGCCATTCAGATTCATGCCTGCGTTGATAGCTCTTTATATAAAAATGGGACTTCACACATACAGATGACATTCAATTCCTACAAATTGCTGCCTTTAACCAGTCATTCCAGTTTAGAAGGATATATGTCAGTACGTCAATCCACCCTATGTCTCTTGTGATCCCAAATACAAAAGAGTAACTACATCTGCAGTTACTCATACGACATGTTTCTTCCTCTCTGTCCTACAGACCTTCAATGCATTGTTCTTATTTTTTGACAGCCACCAAAAAAAGATGTGCTGTACTCAGGGCCGGTGTTAGCATTTTGGGGGCCCCCAGCAAATGTCAAGTTGGGGGCCCCCTAGGCATTTCCAGTATAAGTATCATCCTAACAATGCCATCCATCCTAAGCAACCTTTTATTTCATGCTGCAAACTTTTAGGAGTAGTATCCACAGACAGACCTGCAGCTACAAGCTTTTACATTACAACAGGCCTATGTATCACACTATCACTATGTTGAACTGTCTAACAAAGGGGCAGTTAGAGTTACTGGCACTTAGTTGCAACAGTGATACATTGCAACAAGTCTATGTACAGGTCTGGACTTAAAGTGAAATGATGACTGGACCTACATTTCAAGCCCACACACACACACACCCTACAGTCCTCACCACTGAGTCCTTCTCCTTTGGGCTCCCATACCATCCATTACTTTCTTCCTTTTCTCACATTTTGCCTTACTCTAAGCTTTTACAAGAAGCCATAACTTTCTATATGCTCTGAAGTGCATTTTACACAACCTTTTCATCCAATAATAGCTTGAACAGAAATTATGATTAAGGAAAGAATTTCACTGTTGTGGTTCAGCTTTAGTTTTCCTTGCATCCTTCAACACACCTTTCCTGAACAAGACAACACAGTAATAACCATTTAGGAAATAACTCAAGTCAGGGCCCAAGAAGCCACAGGTTTACAGATGGTCTGGGATGCATTTTAGAGCATTTTCTCAACTTTTTACTTCAATGGTTGCCTAAATAAAATTATGAAGAAAAAAGAATTTCAGTCTTATTTTTTCTTTCAAGGCATAATTTGTGCCCAAGGCTTAATTTTCAAAGCTGACAAAATTGTAGCTTACAGTAAACTAACAAGCCAGTAGTTGTGAGAATATTTAAGTCTTATCTGGAAATACTGCCTGCCTCCCTAACCCTCTAAAAGACAAGTCACTGCCTATGTATCCCTCTGGTGTTAGACTGGGATGAAAGCAGAGATTTAAATTGCCTTTGTCATATATTTCAAGTGACTGATGATATACATATACATAGCATGTTCTTTACCCCAGCCGTCAAAGGTAGCCACATGTATATGTGCCTAGTGTAATTGTGAGAATGATTTCAGTAATATTCAAATTTGTTGCTCCTAGACAGTACACCTCTCTTACACAAGCTATAGTAACCTTCTTTGTACACCTCTGAGGTCTTTGAGAAACACTGCCCTCAGCTCAAACACAAGCTATAATGACTTCATGTGCACACCTCTAAGGTTTGACTGTGATAAAAATTAAAGATGTAATATTCATACAATCTCCAGCCCCTCATAATCCGTAGTAGCTTTATGTACACACACACATTTGAGCAGGGCTGGTTTTAGAATGGGTGTGGTTGTAAACAGAGGCTATTATTAGCTTTATCCTAAAAGGGTCACATCTCAGCACCATTCAGGTTAAACAGCGTATTCTGAAAATTGATACATTTTTCTCCAACAAGCAACAGCTTTGGTGGGGGCCCCCACAGAGTCAAGGATGATAAAGGGAGTCCCCATTATCCATTTAGACAGTCTGGTGAGTGGCGGGAACCAGACTCCAAAAATATCTAAGTGTCTGAATGTTCTGTGATATATGTTATGTCTTACTTTCGAAATATAATTACTTATTAAGTACATTTTTTACTGATACACAGAAGAATAATGTCTGTGTCCTGGCATTATTGGGTTCATGCACAGATAAAAATCAGTGATGTTTTTTACACACACACACACACACACACACACACACACACACACAAGCCACAGCAGTACTAGTTATGTACTTATTTCAGCAAACAGAAATGCCTTGTGAAAATGCCTTGGTTAACACCAGATTAGTCACTGCTGGTAAAGAGCACCACATACAGAAGGGGTAGATTTATCTCATTGAGGAGTCAGTGCATACTTCACCGTCCTCCATTTGTTGTCCCTTCCCTTTCACAGACCTTCCCTGATTTTGTTGTCCAATGACCCATTCTTTATCCTTCATAAAAGTCTGATCTGCAAGGTCATGGAATCATTCAGGATTATAAACAGACATTCAATCCAGACATCTGAGTTTTATACTTATTGTCCAAATTGATGTTGATGCAAAATATGTTATTCTAGTTAACTTCTTTGAAATAGTCACCAAAGCTATGAACATAATAGATAAACTCTGCTAGGCATCAACCTGTATGTTTTGGGTAGCACTGACTGAATTCTTAAGCAAAGAAATAGTAGAGTAATCTAGTATCTGGTGTTCTGCTGTTTGGGATAAAACTACCTGAGGTGCAAGCCACAAAGTGGTCTGTGACTGACCAAGAAACTAATGACTGATGCCAGAAGCATGGCCTCAAATTGAATACCAAATGCATCATTATCCCTTGCAATGGAGGTAAGTCACTCAATGTATTGCTGCTGATCAGTCTGAGGGACTTACCTAGGTTGACAGACCTGACTTTTGACCACCATGCTGCCTCTGTTTATATTGTTCATGTTCATTATCATCTTCATCCTAACAGGGAGATCATAACAGCCCGCTCATGTTAAAGAGCATAATTAGGAAATGAATGCATTTTCATTCCTCATTTTCCCAATCAGCAGCAGCTGGAGAGTCCACAGACTGACCAAGAAAATTAAGGGTCTCAAACACACCTATCCTATTTGGATAGACTAAAAGCCCTGTCTCTATACTCAACAACCTGCACACAAAGTCTCAACCTAGTGAACTGCGACACATCAATAACTTACTGGCGGGACACGACATTTTGAAACCTCAGACTCCGAATGAACCTCTCCATATCGCTCCATGTCACCTCACCAGCCTCAGAAATCCCACCTGTGTTGGACAGGGAAAACAGGTGCTGACTTTGTCGGAACGTGGGCAAAATTCTTGGCTACTAGAAGGGCTTCTGGGCCAATGGCCTAGTATCATCCTATGAAGGCCCATACATTTTAGATGCTTCAGTATTCTACATCTCCTCTGTTTCTACCTTCTCCATACTCTTTTTCCACCTGTCCCATGTCCCTTGAACGTTTATGGAGATTATAAATCAGATTCATGCCTGCGTTGATAGCTCTTTATATAAAAATGGGACTTCACACATACAGATGACATTCAATTCCTACAAATTGCTGCCTTTAACCAGTCATTCCAGTTTAGAAGGATATATGTCAGGATAAGATAATCCACCCTATGTCTCTTGTGATCCCAATACAAAAGAGTAACTACATCTGCAGTTACTCACATGTTTGTCCTACAGACCTTCAATGCATTGTTCTTATTTTTTGACAGCCACCAAAAAAAGATGTGCTGTACTTAACAACTGTGGTCAGAGTAAGGTCATGTGGAGTGGCTAAGTCAGCCCAACTACCCAATTCTAACTATTAAAACTAAAAAAAAAAATAATAATTCATGAAAATATTGATACCAATTCGCATGGGCATCACTCTGTAAGCCCTTATAACGAAAACTATGTGCAAGCCATCTTTTTGTTTTTTTTTTTTCAAATCAGTGACAGTTTTCCTTCTCTTCAGTGTAACTACTTCATAACCACAAACAGTTCATAAAGCTTTCGTTCAATTTCTTTGTCCACACCATCCCATTGTGGTCTTCCTTAAAGGATCACAGCATTTAAGCAGCTCTTTTAGTTTCATAACAGCAACTCATGCTATGATTCACGTGCACATCATTTTGGCTTTCATCAAACATCATATTACTTCCTTTTTGAATGGGGTACATCATCTTACAGACACTAGAAAACGTATTCATTTATTTACTGACGTTTGATTACCGGGAAAGTCCGACTAGATAGAAGCCCCATTTTCAGCGGAGGTCTAGAAGAAAAGCTCCAAAATGGCAACAGTCATTGAAGTTATTTACTGATGAATGTTCGTTACATGCAAAAACGGCAGGAAATAGAAAACTTGTAGCATGGCTAGGTGGATGGTGAAAGGTGAGCTACAACAGGCGTTTTGGTCACTATAAAAGGCAACTTGGTTCCAGATTAGTTTCTGACGACAGTTATCAAGTTACTATTCCCAAAGTACTTTACTCAAATCAATATACAATTATAATACTTCTCGATATATCTTGACATCTTTCTGTTAGCCTCGGTTACTTTACACCTTGTTTGCTCATTACTACAAGTATGGTAACTCTTGTTCAAGACCGGAAACATGTAAACCCAACAATCTCCAATGCTATGGTTTCGGTAAATTATACCGTACGTATTCCATACCAATTGTGTAGCATTTTTGTTAGATGTAAATACTTGCAAAGTCCACTATGCACCGGGTCATGACAAAAAATATCTGAAAGTTGAAGTAAGTTAATGAAATTGACGTTTCGCCCAGAATAGGAAAGATCCAAGTCAAGCAATAACTACTTAACACATTGAGATGAGCCTGTATAATTTTTCTACATTGAAACGCTGGAGAGGAGAGCAATGATAAACCTGATCAGAGAGCGAGAGGATCCAGGACACTAAAACACAACCGTTTTCCATCTTCCGGTTGAAACGACAAACATAAACATCACTTTCTTACAGCACTCACTTGCCTCTCTCAAAATGGTAGAATTGCAAGACAGAGACGGATAACATCACCGAACGCCGCCTCTATCAAGATGGAGGTAGTTGAGGAGCAGCGCCCCCTCTGGTCACATAGTTGCGCTACTACTTCTGCTGCTCTGAGGATGCCTATTGAAAGCGTGATGCAATGAATCCGAAGGCGAGTGAACAGGAGTGAGAGAAACACCAACCACCAGGGTGCTATAATGGGGGGTTGCAACAATAAAACCTAGTTTGGAGTACTGTTCCTGGTTATCATTGGACATGGCAGGGCCTGCTGCCCTACAGATTGAAAAAGGTTAGTTGCTTACCGGCGTATTTCACTTTCATTTTGGAAAATATGTATTTTGTGAGAACTGTCCTAATGTTCTTTCTTTTCATCTGCTGGCAGAAGTATATTTCTTGGTTGCGAGGTTCCTGCAATCTGGACCGTGTAAAAAATCTGCTAAGGTTGGTGTTTATACATTCGGTTGTTAATTTTAGTGTATTTAGTCTGTTATTTGGTTTTGTGTGCTAATAGTATTTGTTCTTCCGCAGGTCCTTGTCGAAGAGCTGGATGAACACCAGGTACGTACGCGCTCCACTTACACTGGCAGCGTGCGGTTCGTGTTTGGGTTCTCAGGTGTCAGCCTCCGCCAGCCCTTTAAACATTAGCTTCGTGCCCCTTTTATACCACTTTTCAGGAAAACTGGTAAATATATGTGATGATACATTGACAGCATGTTTTTTATCCGCAGCTTATCCCAAAGCGTCTGGACTGGAAAGGAAAGGAACACAAGCAGACTTTTGAGGACTGGGTAAGTTTGATAACAAAGTTTTAAAAGCACATGAGCCGGTCAAGGTGATTTTTTTTATTTAACTAGAAAAAACAATAATCTGTGGTATTTTTTCGGAAAATTGAAGTTGTTATAACCTGTAACTACAACTTTATATGGACGACATACACGTGTTCACAATTCTGAGAAAATTTGGAAATTATGTATTTTGTTTTGAAATAAATGAGTTATTGTTACTGGTGTTTGGGGGTTGTATTCGAGGGCACGTATGAGGAGGATGACGTAGGTCGGGTTAGTCGGCCATTCGCATAAGACTTTATAAGCAAATTCCTCGAGTTGAGCTTTGAAAGCTAGATTTTGATTGGTTGTTGTCAGCAGCTGCAGGAACTGCTGTTGCAAAGCCATTTCTGTTTATAGATTCATTGTCTGCTTTTAATAAAGAATAAGACGCCTTCCATGTATTATTGTCGGCCTAATATCTTGATAGGGATAAGTCATGTGGAAGTGTCAGAATAAATCTAAAACTGTAATATTTATATAAAAAATATAGTTTCAGGATAGTGTTTCTAAACACTGGACTTGTTGGTTAAATGTATGTGTGTGTGAGAATCTGCTTATTTGCCTTTGTAATAAGATTAGCTAATGACCGGAGATAGCAACACTTAAATTAGAATAAAGTAGGGTCAGAGGTCTCTGATTTTTCAGTAAAAGAAATTTTATGTTAAGTTTTGGCACATATGTATGTACATAGAAGTTGTTTTCTTGATTTTTGCTTTTTTTTTGGGGGGGGGGTACATAATGTGAGTTAACATCAGCTATTATGGTATTTTCAGAATTGCATTTTACTGATCCAGTTATGTATCTATATTATGTCTGCTAAATGATTTAAAGTAGTAGATGGTATGCATAACGTAAATTGAGGTAATTACAATTCTTCTCTAAGCATTCATTGAAATATGCATATTTAAATTTATTTTTGATAAAATATTCATTTTCCTCTAAAGTAGAATAGGTTGTAGTTTACTGACTGGAATGGGCACAACATTCCAAGGGTCTGGTGCAGTATTTTTCAATGATGACAAGATTGGCCTTTTGCAGTCAAATTTAACAGTTGTTCCCTGGAAGGTAGGAGCTGTCATATTCTGGAAGTGATTTTTGGCTGGATCAGAGAGCTTTTGGCTTTTTGAGTAGTTAGCAGGGTATGCTTGTTCCCTTTGGACTTGTGTGCAAGATTTTTGTCTAATGCAAGAAACACTCTGAAATATCTCTGTTATCAGGATAAATGGGGAATCTATATTCTGTTAATGGTATGAAAAAGTACGTATTTCAGAGGCTTTGCGTGCACAAGGGCTTCATAGGAGGTTACTAGGCTATTGGCCCTGAGGCCCTTATAAGCCTAGCCAAGAGTTTTAGCCCATGTTTAGACAAGTTGGCACCCGATGCCCCTGTCCAGTAGGAACATGGGTGGAATGGGAAACAGAAAATATACCCTTGGGATTCCACCCGTGTTCCTATTGGACAGGGGCATCGGATGCTGACTTGGCTAAACATGGGCTAAACTCTTGGCTAGACTTATAAGGTCCTCGGGGACAATAGCTTCTAAGCTCCTATGAAGCCCTTGTGCACACAGAACCACCAAAATAATTACCATACCATTAACGGAATGTAGATCTCTAATTTATTCTTAAGTAGCTTTTATTTGGTGATGATAAGGGTGATATTTTTAAGGATTATTTGGCGAGATGGACACCTAATCTCCTTCAGGAAAGTGTGATGCTAATAGAGACGAGTCTTGCAAAGAAAGGCAGCATAGTAGTGGGGGGTGAAGGTTGAGGAAAACTTATGAATTCGTTTAACTATATATTTTTTTTTTTATATAATATAGTTGTCATTGGGTTATGCGGTTGGTTAATTCAGCTGCCATACACAGAATGAGCTTCGCTTGCAGTTTTTTATTTTTATTTATTTTACATTTGTTGACCGGGTTAGTCTGGGCTTAGGGTCCCATTTTCAGCAGAGACCCAGAAAGAGAGCCTCCACAGTAAGACGCAATTTATGAGCAGAGGAAGTTTGATCATTATTATTCGTTACATACATCCAGTGTGAGTGTTAATTTTACATTAATAGTTGCTTAAGAGGTTGTGCAAGAATCAAGACATTTTTAAACAATACAGAGGGAAATACATGAATTGATATAGATAGAATATAACAAACTAATAGTTTGTAGACCATAGGGCTTGTCTGGTTACAATATATAGGCGAGAGAAAGGAAGCTGAGTTGAGAAGAGAGATGTTTAATGGAAGTGGAAAGGTTATAAGATAGTAAGTTACTGCTGGAAAGGGAGGGTACTGAGAATATACAGGAGAGCGGTAATGATAGTAGATTTTTTTGAGGCATGGGAAATATAGTTTAGGGAGGATGAGTTCAGTGGCAAGACCAGTTAGTTTTTAGGTATTCTCTAGTGGCAGTTTTGAATTGTTTAGGGTGTTTAATGGATCTAATTTCTAAGGGAAGTTTGTTCCAGGATATGGCAAGGTTATAGCTGTAGAGATTGCAGCCAGTTTTGGTCTTGTGTTTATATATTTTGTAGCAGGTCAATTTGCACTGAATTAAGTTTGACTGTAGTCCTTTTTGTCCCAAAGAATAATGTTGGACCACAGCCTACTGATCTTTCTTCCATCTTGCCTTCAATTTGAAAATGGATTCTAGCCAGTTTTTCTATAGCTAGAAAGATTCCATAGAACATTTGCCTTGTTTGTTCAGGCACTGCACCCAAGTAATCTTTTATGGTTATTAGCATGGATACTTTGAGGGCTAGGCAATGAGACTTCTGTGGAGCATTGACCTATTGCTGACTGTGGCTGCTGTTGAAGTTTTTTGAAGTTTTGTTTTTGTTGGAGAGGGATATGCTTAAAAATATATTGCATCTCTGTCTAGGGTAGAGTAAGCAAGGGTTGGATGATCCCTCTTTGGAGGACTATAACTATTCAGGTCAGGTATACCCCAGGACAGAAGGTGATTTCTGTAGACAATCACACTACAGGACCAGCGCAGTAGTGGCAACTTGGAAAACAGACTCTAAATTGATATGTCTATCTCTCTTGAGCAAAAATAAATTACTTTGTTTAGTAGAATTTTGCAAAACTTTTTTTTTTTTAACTCTTACTAGAAGTGGGAAGAAGTGCTGCGGTAGTGTTGCCTCAAACGTCCTGTTCGATTCTCAGCTAAAGCATCTTCTGTGTGGAGACATGCATGAATGGGCGTACCTTCGTTGAAGGTTGTGCGTCAGAGCTGGCAACTCTGCACGTAAAAATCTACTGCCAATCATTAGCGGACCGGAGTTCCGCTGTGGCGACCCCTAACTGGGAAAAGCCAAAAGCTACAACAACTACAAGTGGGAAGAAGTATGTACTATCTAGTATTCAAAGTTTATGCTAACTAGATGTTGTCTAGATTTTTAGCTGGATGTTCCTACTTTTTAAAGGTCTTGGTTATTACTTTCATGGTCTGCAGATTGAAAGGTATGTAGCTGGGAGTTTGATTTGGGTAATCAATGAATGTAAATGATTAGCCAGGGGCTTCTGTCAAAGGAATGCCCTTTCCCTCTACTCAGTCTCTTATTGCTGAGGAGTAATCCATGCCTGGCTTACAAGACATTTGCAAACGCCACACTTTTGAATTTCCTGTATATCAGTAAGTTAAACAATACCAGAAATACAAGGTACAGGGACCTAAATTTTGTGTCTGACAAAGACAGAACATGCAGGATGGACAGATGTGCCCTAGAGACTGCCACTCCAATAGAACAAGTTTCCCATTAGTGTGAAGCTGAGTTTATCTATTACTAATTTAAGCACAACCTAGACCAGTGGGTGAGAATAGGAAATTAACACCAGGCCTGGCACTCCTGTCCCTTAAAGATAGAGCTTATAAATGCTTGGCCTTCAGTGTCCTGCTTGGACACAGAATGTCCTTCTCTTTTTCAGGGAAAACTTGGCTAGGCTTAGAAAGTAACTCTGGGATTGTTAGTTTAGTAATCTTATGTTGAGCTGAAAAGTGAAAGAGCTATGCCAATCATAAACCATTGGCTAGGCCTTTTAATTTTAGGACCTGACTAGATTGAGAAAGAAGCTGCGATCTTGACGTGATGTCGAAGGGTGTTTTCATCATTCCAAATGGTTTTGTAGGTCAGTGTAAAGCACCAGGAATTAGAATTGGTACTTTGAGTTATCGTTTTGATTAACTACTGTTGGAATAATGTTTGTTGTGACAAGGCTTTAAACTATGTTGTAGATGACTGTACAAGTTATAGGTTGAAATATAAGAGTTGGGTTTAGGTCGAAATAAGAGTTGGGTTGAGGAAATCTATCGAGCCTTTGGGGCTGAGGGAATCCATTAAAAGAGGAGAAACTTAAAAGCAGGTAGTTGTCTTTACCCATAAAGTGCAGAGTGGTCTGAAATAATTTTCATAGCTTAACTGATGCATTAAAAATATTTTTGGTGTATCCTTTGAGGAAGGAAGATTATGGTGTTTTTAGTAGTGTGATCTTATGTGATGGATTACTGGTAAAGCACTAGACCACTGCAGAAGGTGAAGTGGTGGCAGAATAGTGGTATGCAAAGTCCTTCACGAGTTTGCATCTACAGAAAGACCTTTTATGTTACGTATGGTAATTTTGGACTACAGGCCAGTTCAACAGATATTACTGAATAACCTGGAATAATTAGAGACATCTTATACTGGAGTTGATGCAATTGTTGTAGTCTGAAAAAATAGTGAAAAATTTGTGAAAAGGTCAACATTTCATTACCGTTGTGATGATTATGAAAATCTTTATTCCATTGACTTCTGTTTCATGTAGATTAGGAAGTTGTGTTCTGTGGTGGGATTAAAACACTTTACTGTGTATTGGTCAGGGATTGCCAGTTGCATTTGTGAGGTAGGCTGTGGCCATTTGGATGGCATGACTGTTGCTGTTTAACACTTGGCTCCCCAGACTCTTACCTGTAAGGAGTGCACACTTGTCTGAATGTACCGAGATTGTGCTTGGACTAAAAAGTGCCTTGGTTACAAAGCTGCATAGAAAGTTGCATTGCACGCATATTGTGGGATGTTTACCTCTTTGTGTGTGTTTTTCATGAAGGTAATTCCGCATGTAAAGGGATATGGGGTGTTGTACATGAGTCTTTATTTTGGGATACAAGAATCTCAAGTCCTTTCCTGATTTGAACAGCTGTCTTGAGGTTTCTTAAAAGATGCTGATGTATAAAGTTGGGTTTTCCAAGTTTGTGGCTTGCAGAAATTTAATTTACACTGGAGGAAAAAGGAAGACGCAACTTAATTGATTTGAAATATCAATGCTGCCTCTTGTCATCTTTCAAAAGGATCATGTCACAATTATTTGCTTTAGTTTGGCTGTACTGTGTTGAATCTTTCGAGTCACAATCGGAGCATAATACAAAACTGATTGCAGGAAAAAGTCCAATTTTAATTCCGAGAGAGAAATGCAACTTTTTCTCCCAAAATGTGTTTTCCCTTTTTCAAAAGGCTGTGTTGGAGCTCGTCACATTGCAAAAATTGAGCAGCTTGTTTTTGGAAACTCCTAATCCTGATGGGGGAAGGGACCGGTGATTTATAGGAACTTTCCGTCTCTATTGACACTAATACATTAATAGTTTGTACAAAAATAGAATATTATATCAGCAGCAGCTGTAAATTCCCCAGAAGCTGTGCATCTGTTGTAATGTGCAGAAACCACAGTGGGACTCAAACAAGGTATTTCCAACAGTTGTTTAATAAATCCACACCACACAAGCGTATAAACGATAAAACATGAATGCCTTCACTCAATACTTATGCATTTTTGTCTCATTACTCAAGACTTCATCAGATGACCATTGTATACTTCCATTAATTGTGTGGTGTGGATTTATTAAACAACTGTTGGAAATGCCTCGCTTGAGTCCCGCTCTGGTTTCTGCACTCTAGTTTGGATTTACTGGTGACTTTTGGTGCATTTCCACATTTTTTTTTCATCTGTTGTAATGGACTACTCTCCAACCTAAGTTTCAAAATGTTGTCAATACAGTTGTTATAGGTGATTTACAGTCTTTGAAGAAAATTTACCTGAATCCATGGCACGTGTCCTCTGTACTTTTATCTGAATTTTTGTGTCATCTGTCTTGTTTTTACTGAGGAAAATGTTGCCCCCCCCCCCTTAAAAGTAGGATGGCAACAATCATGCATTCATGAAAGTAGTGTGCATTTGTGTTTTTGCAGGGACTGCTTCCACTTTTAATTATTCAGCAGTTTTTAGTGCATTTTTCAGCTAAGGTTAAATAACCGTAGAAGGCTTACAGTATTTTTCTCCATTCCAAGGGATAAAGTGGGTAATCTGGCGAATGAAGATTAAAATGTAAGCCCAAGTGCGGCTGCTTTTTTAACCCTATGCTTAATTTGTTAAGTAGCTGTTTTGCTAATACTACTACAGGGTGGTGTTTGTTCTCTCGATAGATTGTGAATAATCTTGATTCTCTAAGCATAAAGCAGTTCAGGATTCGGCTTTCATACATAAGATAGCTTCAAGTAGTTTCAGAGGAAAATAAATCCACTCGTTTATAAAACACCTTTGGTGTTACACTTAAAAGCCAGATGGCAAAAGGCTGGAAAAATAGTTGTAAGCTTTAGCTGTTCAGCTGGACTGATTAACCTGAAACTAAATGGCTAAAATGGGGGAGAAGAGTGAAGGGCTGGCTGAGCGTAGAGGTTGTCAAGAAGGGCTGTTACTTTGACAGACCATACAGATAACTTTACAATATGCTGTACCAGATAAAACCAGAAAGAACAAATTGCATTCATTTTGTGAAAGTACAAATAAACTACTGGATTGATGTTTCACAGAAGGATCTATTAATCGAGAGAGCACATTCTGTATGCATAAATCTGGCCTTGAGAAAGCAGTCGAGACCTTTATTAGTAAAGATATAATCGTGAGCAGAAAGTTGCTTCTCATACTGTGGCGGAAGGGCGAAGTGTTAAAACTTGAGACTGTAGAATGTTTGTGGAAAATCGATTTCCCTGTACACTAGACTGAGGAAAACCAGATTTATTTTGGCAGTTGAAATGTCGAGAGGTAGATGTGTGATTCAGTTTGCTGTGTCCAGCTTTATTCAGAATGTTTGTTTGTTTATTTTTTCCTTGAGAATCAAATACAATTTTGGATACAGAACAGACTTTATTAAAAAAAAAAAAAAAAAAAAAAAAAAAAAAAAATGTGGACTGAGCTAGCAAATGGAACACTTTGCTTCTCATTCTTCTGGTAAAAATGAAACCCATAGAGAGATGCTAGTACAACCTTTTTATTGTTCTAATCAAAAATGCTTGAGTGACAGAAGGACACCAGTGTTAGGAACTGATTTAAAAGAATTGGGAGTACCTTGGACTTGAACCAGAAACTGTCATCACGAGGAAGGCCATCAACATTTCTGAAATTGATCAATACATATTAATTTCTTTACACATACGTGGAATATGGTTTTGTAAAACGTATTATGGAGAATAGAATTTTGGCAAACTGTTGTGAAGTGTAAAAAAAGAATCTCTACTTGTTAATGTTTAGAACAATTGAAAGAACTGCACAACTAACTAAATTGTTATTTGCAGAAACCTAAATTGTTAATTCTGTGTAGTGTACATTGAGGGGATTTTTAAATGTAAGGTGGGGGGAGCCTGTGACTGCTGTATACTAAAAAGATTAAAAGAATAAAGTAGATTTTCTTGATTGAAGACTTTACAGTATAAAAGAGTAAAGGCTGGACTGAAGCAAGATAATGTGATCTTGAACTGCTGGAGTAAGGAATGCATTGTTCATATAATTACATGTAGAAATTTTATGCAAAAGAAAATATATATGTGTATTTTACAGATAGTATCTAGATCAGGTGGATGTTAGATTTGTTTATAAATGGTGTTTTAATAAAAATGGGTTTGAAAAATAAGATTAAATGTTTGTGTGGACGATGGTAGTTCTATTTGAATTTTTGTTTTGTTTTATTTGAGAAACCAAGTGTGCTGGTGCAAGCAGTTAGTCATGAGTGGGCCGGAAAGTGCGTTCAGAGTAACTTTTTACAAAAGATTTTTTTCATGCATGCAAGTTATTGATTTATTAGCATCTTTTACTTTGGGACGGGTCATTCTTCAGGTGCAAGCATTCGAGAGAGGTGCAAGCATTCGAGAGAGGTGTAAAGACTGAGTGAAATGTTGAGAGTCTGTTTATTTAAATTTGTTGACCGGGAGTGTCCGACTGGACGTGGGTCCATTTTCAGCGGCAGCCCGGGGAGAAAAGCTCCACAGTAAAATAAACAGACAGTAGTTACATTGTATTACATAGCGATTAACAATTTAACATAGAAATTACTTGCAACATATTTACAGATGAACATAGTACATCAGTAGACAACTAGAATCTTTATCTGTGAAGTACATAACAGGCTTTAACAAATGTAACCATGAGAAGTTCCTGCTGTATAATAAGTACTAGGCTTATGAGCATCTGAGCTTGCCATCATCAAGGTAGTTAGTGGAAGCGAAAGAAAGGTAGTAGTTGGATGGGGTGGACGATATTAGAGTGGGAGTTGCAAGGGCATAGCCAGCATGTTTTTAGGTGCGCTTTTAATAAAGTTTTGAAGTTGGTGTATGATGGTACGGGGGTAATTGTGGGTGGGAGTGAGTTCCATAATTTGGCTATGGCGCAAGAGAATAGTGCTTCACCAGCAGATGGTACGGGGGTAATTGTGGGTGGGAGTGAGTTCCATAATTTGGCTATGGCGCAAGAGAATAGTGCTTCACCAGCAGAGTTATTGGCTTTAGTGATCTGCAAGTGATTTCTGTTGCTGGATCTTAGTGGTCTGGTGGTGCGATAGGGTTGGTGTAGATTCTGGAGCGATGGGACATTTAGTGGCTGGTTTACTAGTTTGTGGGCGAGTGAGAGTCGATACCACTGAAGGAGGTCGATACCACTGAAGGAGGTGAGGGAGTTCAAGCCAGCCCAGTTCAGCAAGTGAGAGACAGTGGTGACTACGGTAGGATGCCCCTGTGGCGAATTTGGCGATTTTGTTGTAGCAGGTCTCTAGCTTGTTTAGATCACATTGCCTTAGGTTGGTATATACTGGAGAGGCATAAAGTAGGGTGGAGATTTAAGGTGGGAATTTGCTATTGAAATCTTTGCTGCTTTGGTGAGAAATTGTTTATTTCTGTATAACGCTCCTAGTTTTTTGTGGACTTTTTTTATGGTCATGGATATGTAAATGTCAAATTTTAGTTTGTCTATTTCCACTCCTAGCAATTTGGTGTGTTCAGTTGGGTGTGTAGAGGTGTTGTCTTTTGCTGTGATGTTAAAGTGAGAGTTGTTTTGAGTATGTTTGGTGGGTTGGAAGATAAGTATTTTAGTTTTGTTTGGGTTGAGTATTAATTGGGCATTGGATAACCATGTTTCAACAGAGGAAAAGGCTTCCTGTGTGACTTCTTGCAGTTTGGGTAGGGACTGGGCTGAGCAGATGATGGTTGAGTCATCTGCGTATTGGATGAGTGTGTCATGTTTGGTGGCAGAGGCTAGATTATTGGTGTAAACAGAGAAAAGTAGGGGTCCAAGGATGGATCCTTGGGGAACCCTTATGGAGACAGGTAGTTGGGGAGATATGTCATTCCGCCATACAACGGATTGTTGGCGGTTGGGCAGGTAACTTTGAAACCAGTTGGTGACTTGATTGTGAGAAGGATAGGTTACTGAGGACAGAGCTAAGTTGTTTGTGTGGGACCATGTCAAATGCTTTAGATAGGTCTAGGAAAGTAGCAGAGGAGAGATGGCCAGTGTTTTTATGCTGAAGGATAGCGTTAGTAAAGGAGAGCAAGGCAGTGGTGGTGCTATGGTTTGGTCGGAAACCATGCTGAGTACTGGAAAGGAGGTTGTTAGTAAGGAGGTAGTGTGAGACCTGAGAGTGCATCTCTCTAGTATTTTGGAGAGTGGAGAGAGAATAGCTATGGGGCGGGAATTGGTTAGTTCTGCAGTGTGTCTGCCTTTGTGGAGGGGAATTATATGTGAGACTTTCCACAATGTGGGAACGTAACTTTCTGACAGAGATCGGTTAATCAAGATGGATACTGGGTAGGCCAGAGCATCAGCTGCGATTTGTAGGTATTCATTTGGGAGGTTGTCTGCTGCTAATTTGGTGGGTTTAAGTTTAGTTAAGAGTTTTTTTTTATGTTGGAGGTGGGTACAGGAGAAAAAGAGAAGGCAGTGGGGAGATTACTAGTTGGTGTGGGTTGGAGAGGAGGGGGGGTTGTGTTGTTTAGCTAGTGATAGTATGGTTTGGGTGAAGTGTGTGTTGAATGAGGTAGCAATATTTTCTGAGGAGTGAGGGATGTTAGGAGGAGGGGTACTGACTTTACCTGGGTGGAGGATGGAGTTTATGGAGGACAAGAATTGTTTGGGGCTGTGTTGAGGAGTCTAGGGCAGACTGGTAGTATTGGAATTTGTCCCGTTTTATTAGCTTTTTGACTCTATTGCGTAGTTCTAGGAATTTCTGTCTAGCTGCCGGGGTTTTGGTTTTGCACCAGTGCTCCCAGGCTTTATCCCTGTTTTTCATTTCCGACGTAGTGGTTTTCTGTAGACATGGGGAGGGTTGTGCTTTGGTTCTGGAAAACTTATGGGGGCATGGTAATTAAGGATGTTCAGGAAGGTAGTATCAACTGCGTCATCTAGACTGAGGTACTTTAGAGCATGCCAGTTGCATTCTTTGAGGGATGAGATGAATGTGAGTGGGTTAAAGTTTATTTTTTTACGTATTTGATGATAGATGACAGGTTTAGCTTGGTACAGGTATTTTTTGAGTAGGAATGTTTGGGAGTGATCACTGAGGCTATCTGATAAGCAGCCTGTTACAATATGACTGGGGGCTCTTACTGACTAGTATCCAATCCAGGGTAGTGTGCTTGCTGGAGTTTTTATTTATCCTTGTTGGTGACTGGACTAGTTGGGTGAAGCCATGAAGGTGTACATGATGGGTTGGATTGTTGCCAGAACATGATTGCCAGTCAATATTGAAATCACCTAAGATGATAGTTTCTTGGGGGAAATGGTGGGTAGACCAGCTGAGGAGGTTTTCTAGTGGAGGGATGTTTTGGCCAGGTGGGAAGTAGCATCCAGTTATGTTGATGGTTTTGTTTTGGTTAATTTTGAGGTTGGTATATATTATTTCTTCATTGCCTATTTGTGGAGCTGAAGATTTTAAGATCTGGATGTTTAGATGCTGTTTAAATATTATAGCTACACCACCTCCTTTTTTGTTTAGCCGGTCTACTCTTAGTATGCCGTAACCTGTAGGGAGTATTTGCTCATTGGTAATGTGAGGTTTTAGCCAGGTTTCTGTCAGGATGACTATATCTGGGGAGTATAAGTCTATGGTGGCATGGAGTTCATGGACTTTGTTGGATATACTTCTAATATTTAGGCTTAATCGAAGGAAGTCACTTGGCTTTCTGTTGGCTGTAATATGGGAGAAGTTGTGGTTTCTAGTCTGATTATGAGGATTGGGGTTGGAGATGGTAGGGCCAGGGTTGGGGTGGATTGGGGTTGGAGATGGTAGGGCCAGGGTTGGGGTGGATGTCTCCACTTAGGGCTAGTTTTGATATGCATGAGATTATTAGTTTTCTCAGTTTTTGAATGTGTTGGTTTATAAGGGAAACTTTATGATTGTGCTCGGTGGGTAATAGGTATGGTGGGAGGGTTACTATGTTAAGTTGTAGGGATGCTTTACGTTTGAGTAATATAGTTGGTAGAATATGTGGGAGGTGCATAGGGATGGTTCTTGAGCTGGTGGGAGGGGAGCTGAGTATGGGTGAGTCATGGGTGGTGGTGTGAGTAGTAGTACAGTGGTAGTGGTTGAGTGGGGGAATGATGGAGCTTTGGTAGGATGTAAGATATGCAAGGAGAGTGCATGCAGTGAGCAAAGGAAAGGTATGCTTGTACATGTCAGTTGAGGAGGTGTGATAGTAGAGGGAATATGGAGGGGGTAGTGTTGGGTTAGCGCTGTGGTTGGCTATTGGAAAGATGGGAGGGGTTTGAGTGCAATAAAGGTGGGACCACTGGAGGCGGGAGGGAATAGGGGGCAGGGTGGGGAGTGAAGCGGGTAGAGACCCTGTTTGTTTCCAGCCCCTTATACAAGAACCTATCACAATTGACCAAGGACTGCTCTGAAACTGTAAGTCTTTTCTTAATTTCTCAGGTGGAAAAACAGGATAACCTTGTATCAGTAGGCTACTGTGGTCATAGTTTAAATTAACAAACACACAGTATTGATCCGTTATGGATACTATTTGCTAACAGAAGGGAATAGGAGAAAGTGGAAGGTGTGTGGTGGTGGTGGGGGGCTGCTTACAGCCAAAGCACAGTGCTCTCCAGGGGAAAACGAAGATTGGCTCAAACAGGTAGACACATACTCAAAGTTAACTGTAGCTGTTTGCAGACTGTTCAGACCCGAACTGCGCTTTTCTTATAAGAATGTTAAAGGTGGTACCGCAGTTGAATACTTCAGAGAGTCTAACATATAGGAACGTGTGTAATTTTTTGGAACCGTTCAGAGAAAGAAATTTTAAAATTGGGGTAAGTAAGCAAGTTTTAAATAACTAGTTCCCTCCCCTACAACCTTAGTACTTTACACAGTTTTGTTTTATTTTAAAAAGTAAACAGTGTGCTTTTTCTTTACCGAAAGCATGCAAGCTGTTTTCTTTTCATACATGGGAGGGGAACAGAGACAAAAGGAATACTCGCCAATTTGAGTGGAACCACAGGTGCCAACATTCATGTTATGTGTAATTTTAGAATGGGCAGTGCTTACAAGTACAGCTGGTGATTGGGGCAACTGCTTCTGTCTGGAGGGTATAATTTTATTTTTGGAAAATGTACATAGTTTTGTTTGTCAGTAAGTTTAAAAAAGGAATTGGACAGTTAAAAGCATTCCATCTTAGATTTTTGTATCGCTGCAGAAAATATTGAAAAATTATGACATGTGCCCAAATGGAGATGAGAAGGAATAACTAATTAGAGAGATAAGTGTACTAAGCGGTGTGTGCATGTGACCTAAAAGTTGTAAGATGATATAGCCAGCATAATCCTTATCCCCTGCTATGCATTTTAGATTTCCCCTTATGGAACTTGGATAAACAGTGAGTTTTCAGAAGGGAATATTTTTTGTAGGAAGGTGGACTGAAACTTGTTTTGCAATTGTGAGGACATACTGGGGGAATTGAAAGGAAAGTACAAGAGTAGATTTAAGACATACATGAGAATATCCGACACTGAAGATAATGAATTCCATGATGAGCTCAAAAATTGCATTTTCCTAAAGGTACAATGACTGGTCTAGATGGATAGACCATCTATTTTTCAGGAGCTTGCATATTTAATTGAAAGCTTTGAGACTGGTCCATGACTGAAATAACAATGCAGGATAACGAAGTGCTAAATACAAAATAAATGATTAATAATGTGTGAGTTAATAAATACTGGTGTTAAGCAGCTTTTTTGTACAAAGTGTTAACACCCTAACTTTGGCATCAGAAAGTAGCATAGTTTCCAAATGTATGGAGTCTATAACTAGAAAAGAACTAGTGGTCCTAGATGTCAGATATTTTGAAAATCTTGGGAAAGTTGGTATAATGCGGAGGAATTTGGAAACTAAGAAAAAAGGTCCAAGTGGAAATATTCTCAGACTCTGATATGCCAAGTTTTAAGGAGATTATCTTGACTATATTAATAGCTGGGATAGGAAGATTATCTTGACTATATTAATAGTTGGGATAGAAAGAGATTTTAATCAGCAGGTGAGTCTTTCTTCCCATTTCAACTTCCATATCTGTTCGTGGAGAAAGTGGCAGATATCTGAAAATCTCTCTTAAGCAACTTTTTGGGGTGGGGGGAGTGCCAGCATATTGTAAGAAGCTGTGGTGGCTGCATTACCAAAGAAAGTAGACATTTCAGACCCAGCTTCATATAGATTCCTCTCAGTTTTTAAACAAAAAGTTTGTCTGTACTAGATGAACAAATGGTAAAGATTTTGGTAAAATTTTATGGGTATGGATTGGTGTATTTTTGTAGGGCGGGATGTAAAAATGTTTCACAACATCAGTAAAATAATGATATTGCAGAGGAACACTATTTTTACTGGAGCTTGATATAGCAGAAGTCTTCATTAGAGTAATTGCATTTTTTGGTACTCCAAAATCATTAGTAAGGAGTGTGGGGGGTGGGGCGGTTGTGGGGGGATTAGAGTATGTTTGAACACAGGAATTGGGCAGGGGTGGTTTACCTTTTATTTGCTTTGTGTATTGGGCATTAGCAAAGAAAGATAAGGGACTGGCAAATTCAAGCATATAACTGATAAGGTAGTCAAGCTTTATTTACAGCTGTTAGTTTTTACTTACTAAATCCAGAATAGGTTGTGTTGTTTTTTTGGAACATCTTGAGACTATTTTAAGACCTGTTTATCATCATAAAAATGGTGATTAAAACAAAGACTGTTGTGGTAAAATATATACCCACATATGAACTGGTTCAGTGGCGGCCATGTTTATGTTCATAGGTTCATACTAGGCTATCTGCCCTAAGGCATTTACAAGTCTATCCAGAGTGTGTTTGGCTTTTGCTACCCTCTGAACTGATTTTTACTGTGCCCTTTTTAAGGTTAGTTTACCGTGCCTCTGTCTAGTAGTGACACAGAAGTAATCCCCGGGGTAAACCTACGATCTCCCATCCACTCGTCAAGATTCCTCTTGAAGAGGATCAGTGAGGGGCTTTGCCTAACATGGACTGGGATTCTATTCCAGAGCGAAGGGAGCCTCTGGGTTATGAATCTGTCCCTCCAGCATGTCGTATTTATTTCTGTGCTGAGGTTCAAGTCCCTCGAGCGCGTAGCTCTAAAGGATTTGGATTTTCTGAGGCAGAGCATGCTCATTAATTCCGGGTTGGACATGGCTTTATACGTCAGGCATAGATTGTCTCTAAGTAGGTGGTATGCTACTGAGTAGAGCTGGAGTTTCTTTAACCGAGCAGCATATGGCATCTGTTTGAGTCCCATGATCTTCTTTGTGAGGTACTTTTGGGGTCTTTCTAGTTGCTGCAGGTGTCTGGTAAGGTACATCCCAAATGGGGCATTGTATTCAATTATGGGCCTGATGAGGGAAGAATAAAGGGGCACAATGACCTCCCTTGATCTAGATGTAAATCCTTTCATGATGAGGTGGGCTATATAGAAAGTCTTTCTAACCACTTTGGCAATGTGGTTATCAAAGGAGAGATTACTGTCAACTTGGGTCCCCAGGTCCCTAATTACTGCTTCCATACTTAATGGATTCCCGCCTATGTGGTAATTTGTGGGCACTTTGTTTTTGCTAAAGGGTATGACTATATACTTTTTAGCGTTTAGCTTTAGGCCATGGCTCTGGCACCAGGTTATCGGTCTCTGAGACCCTTTTGGAGGATACTTGTGTCAGCTGGAGAGTCAATTATGGCACCAAGTTTACAGTCATCTGCGAACTTGGTCAGCCACAGTCCTCCCGTGTTAGCCTGAACCTCAGAAAAATGTATACTGAACAAGAGGTCCCTGGACTGTGCCTTGTGGGACGCCACTTGTACGTAGTTTAGAGTCTGACATGGCTCCAGCAATTCTGACTATGTGGGTTCTGTCCTTGAGCCAGTTTGCAACCCATCTTATGACATAGGGGTTTATATTTAAGCTGGAGAGCTTATCTATGATGCCCGAGTGGGGTATTGTGTCGAAGGTTTTGCGAGGTCCAGGTAGGCTGTGTGGACTACCTTCCCCTCATCAATGGCCTTGGTGACTTGTTTCGAAGAAATCGACCAGGTTTAAGAGGCAGGATCTGCCCTTAAAGCCGAATTGGATAGGATCCAGTGTCTTTAGGTCCCCAATGTCTTTGTTTATGAGTTCCATGATGATCCTCTCCATAGCTTTGCAGACCAGGCTAGTCAGGCTTATGGGGCGATAGTTTCCAGGGTCCGTAGAGGCACCACCTTTGTGGAGTGGGACCACTGTTGCTGTACGCCATTCTTTGGGTACATATCCTGTAGTAAGGCTGAGATTGAACTGCAGCTTTGTGGGGGTTTAGCTCATCTTGGAGTTAATGTAGGACACAGCCCGGGACACAGTCTGGTCCCATTGATGCTGTGTTCTTTGCTTTGGAGAGGGCTGCTCTCACCTGAGCATCTGAGATGTCAGGGAGGCAGCACTCTGCTGGGATAGATATTTGCTCTCTGGGGGGGAAGGGGGGCAGAAGTTTGCACTGAACCTGTCTGCCAGGATGTTGGCAATGTCTGTGGGTTCAGTGTATTTTTTTGTCATTTTGGACTAACTCTGAGCATATCTGGGAGTTGCCACCCAGGTTCCTAACATAGCTAAAGAAGGCCTTGTGATTATCTTTAGTGTCCTGTGCAATTTTTCTCTTGAAGCTGGCCTTGGATGATTTTATGAGGGATCGTAGTTTTTTGCTAGTACTGATCAGAGATGCCTTCCCTTTTAGGGATTTTTCTCTCTCATGTAGTACCTTCCTCCTTCTGTTGTACAGCTTATTTATGGCTGGGGTCCACCAGGCAGGACACCTGCCTTTGGAAGATTGGGTCTTGGTTTTGTTTGGGATGGCATGATCCATGCATTCCTGAAGGTGTCCATAGAATGCGTTTATAAAGGATTCTGCAGTTTGAGCCGTAGTTTCCACTGGCCTGGGGGCCTTAAAGGATTCCACCTCAGTTTTGAGAAGTGTGAAGTGAGCTTTTGAGACGTTTTTCACTGGTTTTCTGGGCTGTGGGTGGGATCGGGATGTGGATATCCAGTGAGATTAATTTATGGTCCAATCTTACCAATGAGGGGAATACATCTGGTATGGAGCATAGAGTCCCCATGTTGGTGATGACCAGATCCAGTATGTTATCCCCTCTTGTGGGGGTGGTGACTAGTTGTTCCATAGCATTTGAGTTTGTAAATTCTGAATTCTAGGAACCTTTGGGCTAGGGTGTTGGGGCTTGAGTGATGCTCCCAGTCAATGTTTGGGTAGTTGAAGTCACCAATATAATGGTGATTGGAGAGACCTTAATATTCTCCAGTGTTCTCAGGAAGGTAGAGTGGGATTCTTGATTTTGAGAGGGTGGTCTGTAGCATGCTACAAACTGAAAGGCAGTTTTGCCTACTGTTAGCTGCACATGGATGGTCTCCGATGCTTCGTGCAATGCCACTAACCTGGAGGTGTGGTTATCTTTGATGAATATGGATACTGCCCCTCCTTTTGTGGTTCGGTCTGAGTTTTGGGGCCAAAAAGCATGATATGAGGTATAACCTGGTAGTGCTGGGGTGCTCTCGGGAGCCTTGAACCAGGTTTCTGTCACTGTACAGATATCTATGTTCTTCGTACTGAGGAGGGCTTCGAGGATGTGCATCTTGAGGTTTAGACTTCTGGCGTTGAGCAGCATTACTCTTTAGTTTCTTTTCCTTTGTGTTGTCTATGGAGGTGGGTTTGTCTTTTGAGCATTGCCTAAAAAGGGCACTATGGGGGTGGCAAGAGCCTTTGCCAATATCCGAAAGCCCAGGGGTGACAGGTGCAAGCTGTCCCTAGCAAAGCAACGTGGCTTGTCGAGCATGTCATCCCAGGCTGACAGACACTGGATCCCCTTTGAATGACAACAAAACTTTAGCCAATTGTTAAAATTGATCATTTTGTCTTTATACTGTGGCATCATTCTTGGTGAGGGTAATATGCTGCTCAAGGTCAGGGTCATACCGGCTTGGGCTATATGATCAGAGAGCTCCTCTGTCTCTTCTTGTAGTCCAGGGAGGTACGTCTCGGGTCATTCACACCGGCATGGACAATGATGAAGTCATATTTGTACTTGCTTTGGAGTGACCTGAGTGCTTGTATTATGTGGCGGATCCTAGCGACCAACAGGCAGCTCACTGTGACCTTCTCCTTGTTCAGCCTGGTGAGCGGGACGTCAGTGTGTCTGACAATAGAGTCGCCTATTACAAGTGTATCAGGTAAGGGCTGTGACTATGTGTTGCACGTACTTTGTTTTGGGGTAGCTGTTGCTTTGGATGTCTGCTTTGGAGGTCTCTGTTGCTTAGGCAGATTTTTATTTAGCACCTCAGAGTATGCTTTTGTGTGTTTGTGTTTGGTTTGCTGTTGTGTTAGGACTATGCGAGACTGGATTTGTGATTTACCTTCTCCTCCTGACTGGTTATGGCAGTACTGAGTTGAGAGAGCTCGGCCTCCAATTTGGCTATATGGATGAATCTCTCGCATATATTTGAACTTGTTGGGAGGAGGAGAGGGTTGTCTGTGTGCATGAGGCAGTTGTAACATTGCCTCAAGATTCCCAGATTTACCAGCTGGACTGGAGAGGAAACCAGCAACTGACTTTTGGACATTCTAGAATAGTATAGGGAACTCCTTTATAACTGAATCAAGAAGGACCAATAGGGGGCAAGGTACTCAAAGGGAGTATATGAGGATGTAGTGCTTTTAGTTATTAGTGCTAACGTATAAAATTGCTTATATGAGCTAGTGTAGGGCTTTAAATTGAGAATAGGGTGTTCAATTTGAGAGACAGAGCTGTTCTAAGGGAAAAAGTGAAGAGTAGACTTTGTGGAGCCAGGAATGGTTTAAACCCGATTAAGCGGCACTCCCTGATGCTGCTCTTTGCGCACAATCGTGCAAAACTGCGCTAAAGTGGATTTTTATACAGGGGATTTGAAAGCTAGAAATTAGCCCAAAATGGCCAATAGACTACAAGATTCTGTGCTGAGATCACTCCTCCAGGGACAGATAAGCTGCTCAAAGCTCCCCACTCCCACTGGTGAACAAAGGAGCTTCCTTCTATCCATGTAAGGAAATGGGCAACACAGGAACTAACACAGGAACTATACCAAAGTCCAGAATACAGCAATGCCTGTATTTGGGACTATTCTAGGTCAGGAAAGGCAGGAAACAAGGATTTTTTTTCTCTCTCTTTTTTTTAAAGGACAAACAGCAGGAAAAGCAAAGTAATTGCTTAACACAGGCTAGCGCACATGAGTGAGCAGCCTCAACAGATAAAATTCGACAAAAGACCAGCTTTAAAGTGCAGGTAAAAACTATTTAACAAAACAAGCTTTTAAACTGGTAAAACAGCAGTTATAACTCGCTTTTCGGTGAGGAAAGACTGTCGCAAAGGGTAATGGGAGCAAAATATACTTTAAATATGTAGGTGTGTTAGGGTTTTATTATGGCAGCTAAGGATATGCTGGAGACTAAAGTTAATATAAAACTTTATGGCTATTTAAGAAAAAAGTCGTGAAATGTTCTTGTTTTCTGTACTGGCCAGGCCTTTTATCAATCGGAAGAGAAGTTGTTTTCAACTCATGGTCTTCAATTCTTAATAAGTTATGGTTGACCCTAATTAAGACTTGAAATAATTCATCCATTTGGCAGGGAAAGAGGGCAAGAGTTGAGTGGGCTGAATGCCTTCTGCCAGTAGAATAAGGCGGCTTGTAATTTAATTTGATTTGAAGTGTTCTTCACAGCTATGCAGTTTAGGCTCATATAAACAATATGAGCAAGTTGTAAATCAGAGTGAAGAGAATGTGATATAACAGGTGAACTTTGAGAAGTATGGAGTTGGGTAGGTTTTTGAATGCAATGGCTTGCTTAATGCAAAATAGTCGTAAAGTAGCAAAGTGTTAAGCCAGCGAGGGGCTTGATTTAAGGAGAAATTTCCAAAATAATTTAATTGCAAGTAGGCAAAAAGAACCAAGATAATAGAGGGGAAGGGCATTAGAATGGGATGAAGCCAAGCCGAAGGTTTGGGCTGCAGGTTAGAGACTGCCTTCCCTATTGGGGATTGATAAGAATATAGGCAAAGAGAAAAGGATTGGGAGTGCTAAGTGAAAGACCAGCTCTTGCTCTTGTAGAGGTTTAGTTGTCTAGAATTGAAGTATCTGTTAAAATGGATAATAGGGTGTATACCTAATGTAACAAGTTGGCAGATTTTAAAACCTCCTTATAACTTGTCAGAAATTGGCTGTAATGAGGGGAAACTTTTTTTTGAGCTGGGATGTATCATCTGAATTGCCCATAGTAAGGTCTTGAGTTTAATGCTGTAGGCTGCCAAAAAAAAGCAATTACTAAAACATGGAAATCCAAAATCTAATCCAACTGTGTAAGTAGTGACTACTGTAAACAAAACAATAATTGGGGGTGTGATATTTAGAAAGGGGACGAGCATGTTGCATAGAAGTGGAATTTGTGGGAACAGTGTGTTAAACTTTCTCGGGTGGAGGAATGGGGTTCAAGGAAAGGCAGGAATTGATTGATTTATTTGATGTTGCACTGAAAAGTAATTTAAGAAAACATAATTCCCAGAAATGAGCCTATAAATGTACATAGGTGTGTACTAGGCTAATGGCCCTGGAGCCTTTACAAGCCTAGACCATAAGATTACCCTGGCATTGTGCCATCCAACCTTAGCTCCTAGTGCCTCTGTCGAGTAGAGCCACTGGAGTGATCCCCGGGGTGAATTTTCTATTTCCCATCCACTCATCAAGATTTCTGTTTGAGGGCCAGTGAGATGCTCTGCTTGACATGTATGGGAAGTCTATTCCATAGCATGGGCAGTCTCCGAGTTTTGAACCTGTCCCTCTAGCATGTTCTGTTGAATTTCAAATTCTTTAGAATTTGAAGTTCATGTAAAGGTTAAAGTAAACTGTACCACACGTCACTGTTGGCAATACTACACTTATAACACTACAATATAACCACAGATCTTGATGGTCTTCCATGTAATTATTTACCATTACTTTCTTCCCCAGCAATCGTGTGTTACATGATGATAACCCTCTACTTGTATTCTTTCTAGACTCTGTTGTGTACCATTACTGATGTCCTCACTGCCACGTGACATTTTCAGTCATCCCTAAAACCTTAGTGTAAAAATACAGTTACAAATGTACATATGTAAATGTATATGTGTAAGTGGAATA
>NC_056749.1:406576740-406619240 GCF_019279795.1 Protopterus annectens
CTTCCAAAGGCAAAAGGTATGCCAGACCTGCCACACAATGGCAAGAGGCACAAAAACAAGTTTCATGTCTCATGGACATGGGGGCTATTCAGCCAGTGCCACAACAAGAGCAGGGACAAGGATTTTATTCAAGACTTTTCTTGGTACCAAGAAAGGACAAAGCCTGGAGACCGATTCTGGACGTGTCTATTCTAAATACTTTTCTGGACGTCCCAAAATTCAAAATGTTGACTCTACAGCAGGCTTCTGCCCATGCTGGACAAGAAGGCTTGGTTTGCAACTTTGGACCTCAGAGGCATACCTGCATGTCCCAATCAGGCAATCGTACAGGAGATACCTCTGATTCATAGCTGGCTCAATGCACTACCAATTCTTTGCACTGCCGTTTGGCTTATCTACTGCGCCCAGGGTCTTCACAAAATGCCTGGCACCAGTAATTGCATTTTGCAGACAAAGCGGAATTCAAATATATCCCCACTTGGAAGACTGCCTTATTCAAGCAAAGAACAAAGATATTCTACTACAGCATCTGGCATTTGTAAAAAGATTACTAATTTGCCTAGGGTACACAGTAAATTAAATCAAAACTAGTACCCTCTCAAGAGATAATATTCCTGGGTGCAAGCTTAAATCCAGCTCCCCAGATGGCTCATCTCACGCCAGACAAACAAAGGCATCTGACTTCTTACTTCAAAGACATGGCAAGAAAGACCCAGTTATCTGCAAGAAGAATTCTGCAGGCTCTGGGCTACATGGCATCCTGCATTCTACTAATTACTTATGCAAGACTGCATATGAGGAAACTACAGTGGTATCTAAAGTGTTTGGACTCAACATTGCCACAGCCTGGAAACAGTAATTACTCTCATTCCCTGCCTGCAACAGGAATTTCAATGGTGGGCGCAGGCCTGTCACCACAACAAGGGACAGCCATTCACCTTACCCACTGCCAGGCAGACACTAACAGATGCATCAGATTATGCCTGGTGGGGGGCGCACATGACAGGAAAATGTATTCAGGGCACTTGGCCCACAAACCAAATGCATCTTCATATCAATCAAAAAGAGATTCTAGCTGTATAAAATGCCCTGACAGCCTTCAAGGACCTACTTCATCCAGGACAACTACTGATAAAGATGGACAGTACTACAGTCATGTGGTACATAAGCAGGGGGGCACACATTCCTACCCCCTCTGCAGGCAAGCCATGACTTTGTGGAACGCAGCATTGACTTATTAAGTACATCTGCAAGCACAATTCCTGCCTGGAAAGACAAATACTTTGGCAGACTAACTAAGCAGAAACCTCATGGATCCTCACGAGTGGAAACTAGATCCATGAGATGGGTAGAAATGACTCCTGAGGGTACTCCATAGCAGTGTGGAGAGTATCCCAGATGACTAGAGAATAAGCATATTAGTGACAGTGTGCGAGAACAAAGGGGACACCCACACTGCATGAAATAAATTAATATGCAGATTAGTAGAAAATAAGATGGGAGATGAGCAGTTCAGATTCAGGTCAGGATGTTCAACATAACAGGGAAATAGCAATGCCCAGACATCTGTTTGCCTCTTCTCACAACTGCCAGCTACATAGATTCTGCACTCGGACATATCACAAACAAGCATGGAAAGTGGACGCCTTTTCATTCAGTTGGAAAGCCCTTGCAGTATATGCCTTCCCTTCTCTGCCTGTCCTCTCAAAGGTGCTCCTAAAGGTCAGACAAAAAAAGCCAAACATGATACTGATTGCCCCAGACTGGCCACGTCAGCACTGGTACACAATCCTAAAGAGCTTGTCTCAAGGCCCAGCCTGGACATTGCCTCCAATACCTCATTTGCTGACTCAACAGAACAATCGGATCCTGCACAGCCAACTCAGAACCCTAAATCTGGCTGCATGGCTGTTAATGTAATCATTCAGAACACACCTCTCTCTAAAGCAGTTATGGATGTTATTTTGGAGGGCAGGAGGCCCAGCACCAGAAAATCTTATGCAGAAAAATGGAAGAGATTCTGTGCTTGGAACCAAGCGCAGGGAATTGACTCGCTTTTACCAAATATTCCTCAGGTTTTGCAAAACCTAACTGAGATACTGGACAAAGGCCTATCCTCCTCAATTAAGATCCATGCCTCTGCCATTTCAGCTCATTACAATACGGACCCACCTATTTTTTCCTCATCCACTGCTAAGACAGTTTCTCAGAGGGGCCAAAAACCATAAGACCTCCAAGGAGAGCTCCAATACCTGCATGGGACCTCAATTTTTGTCTTGGAAAAACTCACACTGCCTCCTTTTGAGCCAGCCAATACAGCAGAGATAAAATACTTGTCATGGAAAACAGCTCTTCTCCTAGAAATAACTTCAGCAAGAAGAGTCTCAGAGTTACAGGCACTAATGGCTGTGGAACCTTTTTATTATTTTCCAACAGGGCAGGGTTTCTCTAAGGACAAACCCGACATTTATGCCTATGTAGGCTCTTAACCAAACATTTGCCTACCTTTTATCCAAACCCACAGTATAAGGGAGAGAGACTTCTGCATACTTTGGACATACACAGACGGCTACGCTTTTACTTGGACAAGACTAAAGCCTTCAGAAAGACTGAGCAACTCTTGGTGGCATATGCTGTAGGTTCTCAAGGAAAAGCCATTTCAAAGCAGACTATTTCAAGATGGATAGGCCACTGCATTTATTTCTGCTATTCACAACATGGCAAATCAGTGCCCAAGGGCATTAGGCCACATTCTGCCAGAGCAGCAGCCTTCCTCAGAGGAGTACCAACCAAGGACATTTTGGAGGCTGCAGCCTGGACTTCAGTGCACACTTTTACAAAGCACTACCATTTACCTCTTTACTCTAAATCCAGAGCAGGCTTTACCACTGCAGTTCTGCAGGGCCTCATAGCCACTCCAAACTCTCTTTAGGCCCAGCCACCCAACCTCAGCTTTGGGATTCAACCCAAGTGTATTGACTGCAACAGTGAAACACTATTAACATACTGCAGTTGTGTACCTACCATAAATGTAGATGTTAGAGTGTGTTCACTGTTGCAGTCCAGGTTACCCTCCCACCATCCTGCTTTTTCTTTGCTGGGATTTATCTGTACCTCTCTATTCTATACAACCTATGTGGTGTATTTGCTTGTAGATGAAGATTACGTGCATGCTTTTTTCTGATCATAATTTTTACAGTCTACCCTTTTGGGGGCACCTGACATCTGGGGCAAGAAAAACTGAAGAAAATGGCGTTTGCTGCATCTTTTATACCCCTGGCTCACTGACGTCAGGGAAGAGGCGACAGCACGACAGCAGCCGACGCCGGACCAGGACTTTGGAATTCAGGCCGACTGCGGGTAGCCTGCCAGCAGGATAACCCAAGTGTAGTGACTGCAAAAGTGAATACACTCTAACATCTACATTTATGGTAGGTATACAACTGTACTTTCAGGCTGCTGAGTTTTTTTTCTGTAATACCCGAGTGAGGAATGGTGTCGAAAGCCTTGGCGAGGTCAAGGCAGGCTGTGTGAACCACCTTTCCCTCGTCTCTGGCCTTGGTGACTGAAAGAAGTCAACCAGGTTTAGTAGGCATGATCTGCCCTTAAAGCTGAACTGGGTCAGGTCAAGTGTTTGGAGGTTCCCAATGTCTTTGTTAATAAGTTCCATGATGATGCGCTCCATAACCTTGTAGACCAGGCTTAGTCCAGGCTTATGGGGCAATAGTTACCAGGGTCAGTTCTGGCCCCTCCTTTGTGGAGAGGAATAACCATTATGTGCCATTCTGTGGGCATGTAGCTTGTGGAGAGGCTGAGGTTGAACAATGTGTTTAGGTTGGTGGTTAGTTTGTTCAAGACTCAGCCTGGGACACCATCTGGTCCCACTGACGTTGTGTTTTTGGCTTTTGAAACGGCTGTTTTCACCTGTGCATCTGTGATTTTTGGGACACTACACTTTTCCGATATTATTGTGGGCCCTTTTGGAGGTGAGAGGGGGTGAAGTTTGCACCGAATCTGTCTGTCAGGATGTTGGCAATATCAGTAAGTTCAATATATTTTGTTTATTTTGCACTAGTTCAGTGCATATCTGCGAGTTGCCCCTTAGATTCTTAACATAGCTAAAGAATGCTTTGTGGTTATCTTTTTCAATCCTAGGCTATTTTTCTTTTGAAGTTCGCCTTGGATGATTTCATGAGGGACCTCAGTTTCTTACCGACACTGATCAGTGATTTCTTTCCTTTTTGGGATTTGCTTTTTTCTGAACTAGTTTCCTCCTCCTATTGTATAGCCTGTTTATTGCAGGGGTCCACCAAACTGGTTTCCTTCTCTTAGAGGAGTGAGTCTTGGTATTGCTAGGGATGGCACTATCCATGCATCCTTGTAGGTGCTCACAGAGTGCATTTGTAAAGGTTTCTGCATCTTGGGCAGTGTTATCCTATAGTGTGGGGGCTGTGAAGCTTACCACCTCTGTCTTAAGGTGAAGTTTGCTTTAGAAAAGTTTTTTACTGTGGTTTCCTTAGTTGGGAGGGGGGTGGGCATCCACAGTGATTAGTTTATGGTCTGATCTAACCAGTGACTGGTTGACCTCTGGCGTGGAACACCTGTCACTCATGTTGGTGATGACCAGGTCCAACATGTTTTCTGGTAGGGGAGTTTACCAGCTGATTCGGGGCGTTTGAGTTGATGAATTCCAGGAAGCGCTGGGCCTGGGAATTTGTACTCTAGTAGTTTTCCCAGTGAATGGTAGGATAATTGAAATCACCCAATATCAGAGTGTTTGGTAGGACCTTCATGTTTTCCACTGTCTCCAGAAAGGTGGAGTGGTGGTCCTGGGATATGGAGGGTGATCTGTAGCAGGCCACAATTTGCATTGCAGATTTACCCGATGTTAGTTGCACGTGGATTATCTCAGAGATGGTATGCTGCGCCACTAACCTGGAGGTGTAGGTATCCTTGACGAATATGGATACAACTCCCTCCTTTAGTGTTTCGGTCCATGTTCTGTGGCCGAAACTTGTGGTATGTGTTGTAGCCCGGTAGTGCTGGGGTGCTCTCTGGAGCCTTGAACCAGGTTTTAGTTACTGCACAGATGTCGACGTTCTCCATACAGAGGAGTGCTTCGAGTGCGTGCATTTTGAGATTTAAACTCCTGGTGTTGAGTTAGCATAACCCTCAGTTTTTTGTTAATTTTGCTGTTTACGGAGGTGGGTTTGACTTTTGAGCCTTGCCTAAAAAAGGCACTATGGGGGCAGCAAGAGCCTTGGCCAGTATTCAAAAGCCTAGGGGTGACAGGTGCAAGGAGTCTCTTGTGAAGCAACGTGACTTGTGAGCATGTCATCCCAGGCTGACAGACACACTGGATCCCCTTTGAATGACACCAGAAGCTTAGCCAATTGTTAAAACTGATCATTTTTTCTTTATACTGAGGTATCATTCTTTGTGAGGGCAGGATGCTACTCAGGGTCATACCAGCCTGGGCTATATGATCAGAGAGCTCTTCCATGTCTCTCTCCATGAAGTCCAGGGAGGTACGTCTCCGGTCATTCACACCAACATGAACAATGACAGAGTCATATTTGTTCTGGAGTGACCTGAGTGTTTGTGTTATGTGGTGGATTCTGGCTCTCGACAGGCAGCTAACAGTAACCTTCTGCTTGTCCAGCCTAGTGAGTGGGACGTCAGTGTGCCTGACTATAGAGTCTCCTATTACTAGTGTGTTAGGTATGTTATTTCGCCTTAAGGGCTGTGATTGTGCGGCACACTGATTTTTTGTGTTTTATGTGTTGTCTGGTTGGTGATGGGAAATGCAGGTTGTTTGGGTTTCTGCTTTGGAGGTCTCTGATGCTTTTGCAGGTTTTTATTTAGAGCCTCAGAGTACGATTTTGTGTATTTGTTTATTTTTTGCTAGTGCTGTTTTAGGTGTGTGTGCGGCTGGAGTTGTGGTGCAAGTGTTAACCTTCTCCTCTTGACTGTCTGTTCCAGTCTTGGGTGGAGACAGCTTAGCTTCCAGTTTGGCTGTGTAATTGCATCTCTCGCATATGTTAGTGTTTTGTGGTAGGAGGGGGGTTTCTGTGTACATGAGGCAGTTGTAACATTGCCTCAGGATACCCAGATTTACCAGCTGGACTGGAGAGTGCACCTGAAGTTGCCCTTTGGTCATGTCTGAATAGTAGGGTGAGCTGCTTAGTCACTTGGTTGGTGAGGGGTGAATAAAGAGCCTTGCCCTGCTGGGCAATCAGTGTTAGGGTATATTAGTGCTTGCTATTAGGTGTGAGCAAGTGCTGGGCTGTAAGATGCTTTTTGAGTGCTTAGGTTGAGAGTTAGACTAGTTTCAAGGGAAAAACTGAAGAGGAGACTTAGTGGAGCCGGGAATAATTTAACCGTAGCTAACCGCCACTGCCCGGTGCACAAAACTGTGCAAACTCATTTTTTATAGTAGGGGCTGAAACCACTCCTCTAGGGACAGATAGGTTGCTCAAAGCTCCCTTCCCTCACAGGTGAACAGAGAAACTTGTTTCTATCCAAGTAAAGTATGGGTAACTCGGAAACTAGTATCACAGCCCTGAATTTAGCACTAGCTTGAAAACTGGACTATACCCAGAAACAAGGATAGAAACAAGTTTCTCTGTTCACCTGTGAGGGAAGGGAGCACAGCAAAATGATAGGCATAGTTTTTATTCAAACTAAAGGGGTGGCGAAAGCCACATAACTATGGGCTAGGCTTATAAATGCCCTTGGGCAGATAGCCTAGTATGAACCTATGAACCTATACTATACTTGGAAAGGCGGGAAACAAGGAATTTTTATGTTTTTGAAAAGATGAGGCAAAAACAGTAAGTAATAGACTTTAAAACAGGTTTAAACTACTACAAATGATCAGAAAAGGCTATCATGCCTTAGTGTGTAGCCTACAACAGTTAAACAAATTATTTAAACAAAAAACTTTTTAAAGGTGAAGGCAGTCAGATAAGTACAATATGTGAAAAAAAACAAGCTTTTAAATCACAATAAATGCTGGAAAATCTGCATTTAGGCAGAAAACAGTTAACTAAGCAAGAAAGTACAGAAAACTGATACTTAAATCACTCCAAAGTCTCTCTCCTAAGCTAGAAGGGTTGTATCCGTTTAAGGCTTTTAGTTAGTTACAGGAAAGATGGGAAATGAGCGGAGATGTGGTCTTCTAAACCAGAAAGTTGAAAGAGATGGCCAAACTGTCCAAATGGTCAATAAACTACAATTATTTCTGGGCTAAGAACGTCTCCTCTCTTGGTAGACCGCCTACATAGTGCTTACCACTCCCACTGATGATCTAGAAGGCTTTCCCCCAACACAGAAAGGCTTGGGGGCTCAGAAGCTTACTAACAATCCTGGATACAGCAACTCTGTAACCGGACAAGGCCAGTTACAGGAAAGGCAGGAAACCGGCACATGTGCAGCTTTCAAACCAGAAAGTCGAAAGAGATTGAAAAAAAAAATGCTCAAAACAGCCAATAGCTACAATTTCTGGGCCAGGGACCACTCCTCTTGTGTTAGATAGGCTACCTTATGCTTACCACTCCCACTGATAAGCTAGAATGCTTCCCTCCAACTTGGAAAGGCTTGGGGGGCTCAGAAGCTTACAAAGAGTCCTGGATACAGTAAATCTGTATCTGGACTAGACTAGTAACAGGAAAGGCAGGAAACTAGCGCAAACACAGAAGGCTGAAAGAGATGGAAAAGATTCCTAAACGGCCAATAAACTATAATTTCTGGGACAGAAACCACTCCTCCTGTGGTAGATGGGTTTACCTAGTGCTTACCACTCCCACTGATCAGCTAGAAGGCTTCTCTCCAACACAGAAGGGCTTGGGGGCTCGGAAGCTTACCAATAGTCCTAGATACAGCAAGCCTGAAAAGGCAGGAAACAAGCTTAGAAATTTTTTTGTTACAGAAAAGCCGCTTAAAACAGCAGTAAATACAATTCAAATTGTAGTGCAGGCCAGCTAACAAGGAGTAATAAGTGCAGAGTAAGAGCGACTCAACAGCATGCGGAAGAACTAAGACAGTTACAGTAAGAGCAGATAAGATATATAAATTTTTTTTTTATTTATTTTTTGAGGGAAGGAACAGAGCAGGATTAAGAGGCTACAGGGGTTGTCCTTCCCAAATGCTCTCTCTGCACCCAGTAGGAGTGCCTGAAATCAGAATATGATTTCACTGCGCTCAGTTGAGTGAGTAAATGAGAGGCCCAGGAGGAGTATCCAAATACGAATCTACGAGGGGCAGCCAATTTCAAAGCCACCAACATTAATACCAAAACAAGAACAGGGAGGGTGGGTGATGAACTAACTGTAGGGAGACTGCCACAACTTCAGTTCAGTTAATATTCAGTGAAAAACAAATAAATAAATTAGAGAAGATAAGTGTACTTAAATTCACTTATACGTCCAGCTGATTTCAGGTAGATATTAGCCGGCCAAAGCTCTGATATTAAGCAGAGAGAGCTCAAAATGTACCACTTGTATAAGGCAAGACAGGATGTCAGTGATGAGCTGAAACTGCCCCCCACTGCTATCAATAAAAGGTACTCTGTAGAGAGAGAGCCACAACTTCAGTTGAGTTTAATATTCGGTGAAAAACACAAATACAGTACTATATGCAAAAGAGCAGATAAGTGTACTTTAAATTCACTTATACATCCAGCTGATTTCAGGTAGATGTTGGCCGTCCAAAGCTAGCTATCTATAATTATGAAGAAGAGAGTACAGACAGGATGGAGTGGGTGGAGAAGAGTGTCGGGAGTGATTTGTGACAGACGAGTACCTGTAAGAGTGAAAGGGGTTATGAAAGTACTAGAGAATCGTCAGACAATCTTATGTAGAAAATTTTATAGGAATGATAGTGTACTAGTTGGTTCTATGAGAAAGCAGCTGATGCATGGAACAGACTGTCAAATTTACTTTAAATACTAGTTGAGAGATTTTTAATAGTCTAGACACTTGTTATAGGAACAAGTGTTTTGGTGTATTGGCAGAGCAGAAGGGCATTTATTGCCAGTGCCTGAAATATTTGTATGTATATTTTTGAAATATTGTGAACATAAATATATGTATAATTTGCATAGGTTCAGCAATATCCCACAATGGCAGTATGCTATCTCCTGTTGTCGTACATTGCTGAAAAGCTCTTCAGCAAGTAAACATAGTCTCCCTGATATCTTGGATTTATCATGTTTACTTACGAGATGCAACCCTTTTTGTTTGACCGTAACACTAGTATTTGTTGGCAAACGATTTAAGTTTTTCTTTCATAAATATGAAATGTAAACTCAGCATGTATATACAGGCTGATCTTTTATAGTAGCACCAGTTTATAGACCATTGTCAAGTAAAGAAATATTAACTGACACCTTTTATCAGATTTTATAAATGTAATGAAGCATGTTTTGGTAGAGGATTTTGGAGACAAGCTGTCAGGAAACAAGTTGCTTCCTGGCTTGGAAGACCTCTGGAAGAAAATGTGTTAACTCATTTAATTCAAAATAGCACAAGGTTAAGTTTTTTATTTGGTTTGTCATGCTATGGTGCCGCAACTTTAGTCCATCTAGCTGGGTGCCTATCTGTCAACATCCAAGTGCAAGAAATCAGTTGGAAAGTTGCTAGAATAATTTGTTTTGAATTGGCATGAATTTTCTGAAGGATGTCATGTCTGAGACTCTGGCATTTGTTGTCAGTGAGTACAGTCTTCAATGATTTGCTGGGAATCCATGGATTTTATAAGGAACAGAGCAAAAATGAAGAGTCAAAAATCTTGGCAGTTGGTTTAAAAAAACTGGACCGTGCAGACCTTGGTGGACTTGTATGGAAGTGATTGCAGAGCAATGTAGTATACCCTTATTTCACACTTGACAAGGCCATATTCATTTGCTGTGCAGTGGCCATGAGTAAGGGTGACTGGATCTGAAGAAACATTTCTGCTAGTGATGTGAATGCCTTCACTTGGGGAGGAAGATAATTTTATATGCATGTGGCTTGAATGTATAGCCTGAGTTTTAGTGGCAAAAGTAAGAAATACTTCTGTTGTGACTCTGCAATGTTTAGGTTTGTTGTAAACCTTAGGCTGCAAGCCTTAATAATCCTCCAGTTTCTTGCCACCTGTGATTTTTTTTTTTTTGTTCGTCCTTCTCCTGAAAAGCAGTAGTCTGTGTGTGTGTTATCTAGTATGCATCATTTGATCAAAAGTGTATTTGACTTAAAAAAAAAAATCAGTATCCCTAAATGGCAAAGTACATTTGAATGAAAGACCTCCCCTCCCCTATGCCACATCTATAAATTCTACCACTGCTGTTACACACCTGTGGAAATGGGAAAAACACATGCAACGAATCAGTGCTGGCGTACAAACGCACACCTACAAATCTTGGAGGTACATCACTACACTGGGCATTGCCAATCCACACAATTTAGGTTTGCTTCTAACAACATTCGGTCAAATATAACACCATAAGTACTGCCATGGTTTTCAGTCAAATACACTTTATCCCTCTCCTAAACATTTGAGGTTCAGACAAGAGTACATTTGATCAATCAAAATATACAGTACATACTAGGCTTTTGCGTCAGGAGCTCAGCTTTGGGCATACAACTCATTGTTGGCAATCTCCAGTTGCCTTTGCCTTTTCTTGTAGTTGCACTGTACTCTGGGTGTGTGGTAGGGAGTGAACTAGAGATGGATTCAATATCTCCACTAGCTCAGAGTAGAACCAGGGAAAGGTGCCATAATGAAGTAAATACAGTGTTGGGACAGTTGACCATTCGGTTATAAGTGGCATCCAGAAAGCTAGCTGTCTTAACTTTTGTGGTTAAGAGGAATGATATGTTATCCTTTGAGTAAGGATAACCACCAAATAGCAGGGCAGAGGAGTAAGGAGAGATGAGCCCCACCTCTCAACCTCTTGGTGAAAGAAATCTGGACAAAGTAAGATAATGCGGGGGAACAGAGGCCCAAAAATAGGAGCAGATTTTAAACATTGCTCTTTTAAACTTAGGTTGATAGTCTAATAGGATTTGGGTTTGGCTTTCGTCTTCTGAAGCATATGAAGTCTGAAACTTAAATACATGCCATTATTTAGTGACTTCAGTCCTCTGTGATTTGCCAAAAAACAGTTTGAGAAACCGACCAAAAATATGAGAGACCAAATCTGGACAGTTAAAACGTATGCCTAGCCACTAGCCTTATGGTTATGTACTTTAAGCTGTATGTTGATGTTAGTTTGGCTTACCCTGCTGTACCATTTGAAGTTTTAGCACTTGATTCTGCTTTACTAGAGTTAATCTCTGGCTTTTTTTTTTTTTTTAAATACCTCTCGACACCAGTGCAAATACTTATCAGACAACCACATGAAAATCCAGACTGTTCTCACTTAATTTAATTTGTGTGCAACAATAAAGATGCATTTTATGGCTGCTGGGTACATCGTTTTGAACAAACGTGGTGATAAGTAAAATTGATAGCTAAAAATGTGCATCAAAAAAGTACAATTTTGTTTGTAGCCATAATATGCCCTTTGAGTTCTTAGTAATATTTTAGTTCATTGACTGCTAATACCAAAAGAGTTATGAAAGGGTTCTGTTAGCACAAAAACTTTGGCCAAGGTTGTAGAACTTCCCAATTTTTATATAAGCAGTTTGTCTTCTGTTAAGATACAGATTGTTTTGTGTTAGTGTTTGTGCATATGCTAACAGCTTATTAATAGTTTGAAGTAATCACTAGCATTAGGGTTGTTGACTGCTTTTTGATTTTGATAATTTAAGTGGTTAGTTGCAGACTCTGTAGTGAGAGTAGGGAACAGGTGGAGGAGACCCTGGAGAGATGGGGATATGCTCTAGAGAGAAGAGGAATTAAGGTCAGCAGGACTAAGACTGAATATATGTGTGTGAATGAGTGGGAGGATAGAGGAATGGTGAGGATGCACGGAGTAGAGGTGGTGAAGGTGGATGAGTTTAAATACATGGGGTCAACAGGTAAGAGTAATGGTGAGTGTGGAAGAGAGGTGAAGGAGGGTACAGGCAGGAGGATGGAGAGGGTGGAAAAGAGTGTCAGGAGTCATTTGTGACGAGTACCAGTAAGATTGAATGGGAAGGTCTACAAGAGGGTAGTGAGACCAGCTATGTTATATGGGTTGGAGACAGTGGCATTGACAAAAAGGCAGGAGTCCGAGCTGGATGTGGCAGAGTTAAAGATGTTAAGATTTGTGCTGGGTGTGGTGAGGGTGGACAGGGTTAGGAATAAGTATATTAGAGGGTCAGCCCAGGTTGAAAGGTTTGGAGACAAAGCCTGAGAGGCAAGATTGTTGGTTTGGTCATGTGCTGAAGAGGGATGCAGAGTATATTGGGAAAAAGATGCCAAGGATGAAGCTGCCAGGTAACGGGAAAAGAGGAAGGCCTAAGATGAGGTTTAGGGATGTGGTGAGAGAGGACATGCAGGTGATTGGTGTGACAGAACAAGATGCAGAGGACCGGAAGAAATGGAAACAGATCCACTGTGGCGACCCCCAACGGGAGCAGCTGAAAGAGTTGCAGACTCTCTATTGAGGGGATGGTGTGTCAAGAGTCATTAATTTTCCTGATTTCCGTTTTATTTTGCTTATGGTCTCTTGGAAGACTGACTATGCATTGTTCAAAAAAATGAGTAGGTGCATGACTGACTGACTTCTATTTAAATTTGTTTTGATCACTGTTCTACCTCAGTAAACAATAACAAATGTATACGTTCATCCTAGGTTATATCATGATGTAACAAAGCAATGTACAGTGTACAAAAGGTAGAGTGCAGAAAGGACATGTTAAGTTTTTATTACATCCAAATTTTTGTAAAACTGGGGTGTAGTAAAAGTTATTTATCATTAGCTGTGTGTAAGTTAGATTTTTAAGGGGGTCAAGTTTAGTGTATTTCTGATTGTTCCATACTTAGATTCGCTAGCAATTTCATTCTGTATTGAATCCCAGTATTTGGAAAATAAAAGTGAATGACTATGTATAATGGACAACACAAGTTTATAAGTATGTGAGATCATTTTGTTTTTTAGGGAGAGCAAATTGATTTATTGTGTTAATTGAATATATTGCTCCAGAACTCTGTATTTAAGGAATTTTTCTTTTATAAGTGAGCTGAGTTGCCTTGAAATAGGGTCATATTTATTAGGGGCCCCAAATAAAGTTTTAACCTTTGCTCCTTTTTTGTACTATAAACATGCCAGACTGTAGCCTTCTTGATGATAAAGTTAGGTCAATCAGTTTATTATTGATTTTTAAATTTGGATTCAGATGTATGGGTTGAAGAATGGGGATTGTATTTTGCAAATTAAGGGATTTCATCAGATCATGAAAAATAAGAATTTTGTTTTTTAGAAGAGGCAAAAACGTAATGTTAAATTCACCAACAGGTGTGAGGAAAAGGGGTTAGATTGAGGATTAATTTTGAATGAACATATATAGTTATACCAGATCTTGACCCATATTGGAGACCAAGAGTCGTCATGCAGATCATAACTGGCTATTTTTATTAACCAACTTGCGGCAATTATTTGATTAATAAAGACTGAAATCTGGAAGACTTAATCCACCCGTAGCTTTTGGGATAGTTAATTTCCTATATGCTATTCTGGTTGATTTAGGGAACTATAAGAATTTAGAAATTGTGGTCTCCATTTTACGGAAAGTTTTTTGGGCTATTAAGAAAAACAGAGTTTAAATGGAAAAGAAATCTAGGTAGAATATTCATTTTGATAATAGCAGATTTTGATAAAGTGAAAGGTTAATATTTTTCCATCTGGTTAGATCATTGTTTATTTGATCTCAACCTTTATAAAGATTAGTTTGCATAAGTTCTTGATAAGAGTGCATGAAGTTTATACCCAGATACATTATTGAATATTTAAGACGTATGTCAGAAAGGGGGAAGTAGTGTTCTAAGTGCTTCTTAGGATTCATAGGAAATCAGGACGATTTGGTGGGGTTAAGCTTATAGTTAGCATAAAATCTGAACATAATGTATTAGCCAGACATGCACTAGAAGCAGGCCTACTACATTGTTTCATGTTTACTATCGGACAAGTTATTACTCCTAGTCATAGAGGAGGAGATGGTAAAAATTTCACGGAAGGCTGCGAGACTAAATGGATCATAAAGCTTAGAGCAGACAAGAGACTCAGTGATAAAGCACCCTCAAACCAGTCCTACAAAACAGGGGACTGAAGTCCATTAAATAACCCCCCCCCCCTTTTACACACACACATACTTTTTATATATACATATTTTTATATGTGTACATTTTATTTATTCATGTCTCACATATATATATGTATGTATGTATGTATATATATATATATATATATATATATATGTATGTGTGTGTGAATTATTTTATTTTATTCAGCCTTCACCTACAAATATATTTTTTATTTAGATGCAAGGCATCATTTTTGAAAATGTTTTTTACTGACTTTACATACTGCCATGATAATTTCATAATGACAAGAGATGTTTTAAGGATTGTTTTTAACATGGAAGAATTTTGTAAGAACATTAATTACAAAAATACTGATCTGAAGTAGGAGATTCATTTGTCTGCAACCTGTGGGTTATGGATCCGATATCGGATCCGAACCGGCATGGTTTTCCAGCTATGGATCCAAGCTCTCGGCTCCTCCCCTCACCCATAATGCCCTGCTCTACCCTCATGACCTCAGATCTCGTTTGCCGCGCATGGTGACTGGATTTGTTTCTCAAGCTCTCAAGCTAAGTGCTAGTTTTTACTGTTAATATCAGAATTTTGAAGTTTTTATTGATTTTTTGTGTGAACGTGTAGGTTTCCCCTTTGATATTTTTACTTTTTAGAGTTAATCTAAAAGTTATTTCCTCCCTCGCTGTTGGCTTAGTGTGTGTGTGTTGGGCCTGTGTGTGTATATTGTTTAGTTACTTTTAGTTTGGTAACTACTTTGTAGATTGGGATGGCAGACCAACCCAAATCTATATTTTCTAAATGCTCGAGTGTGGCCATAAGCTTTCCCCAGCTGATGGCCACACTGTGTGTTAGATGCCTGGGGTTGAACACCTCACATCTGGATGTTCCATTTGTGCAGGGTTCAACCCCAGGGCATTGAAGGAGCGGAGGTCCAAGCTTGTTTTGGCGGGCCTTTACCGCCGGACTCGGCTCCGACCTCCGCTCCTTCGGGAGTAACTGCCTCACGGTTCTTCCCTCTGTGGCACCCCTCCTCCTCCTGGGACTCAACCTCCCGCTTCTGGTTCGGAGGAGAGGGATGCTAAGAAAGGACCGGAGGGAGAAGCACCACAAGCGGCGGGCCGAGACCTCTGTTTCGCCCCGCCAGCCAAGCTGGCTTCTCCCCGGCCCGCTGTCGGCGCCATTGTCGGCTCGGTCTCCTCCTTCTCGGCTCCGGTCTCCAGTTTGCTTTTCACCGGGACCTGAGGAGGAGGAGACCCGATCTGGCCGAGGCTATCGAGGAGGCACTCCAGGCCTACCTCGGTAGCCTCGCTGAGATCCACGATAGCCTTCGATGCTGATCTGGACCGGATGATGAGAAGGTTCATCCAGGCCCAGATGCAGATGGGAGTGCTCTTGCCTCCCTCTGGGAGCTCAACACCCTTTTTCAAACCGATTGCTCCTTCTCCGACCCGCTATCCGGGTTCGGAGCAGCTGGAGCTGAGCAGCTTCGGAGCCGGGGGTGGGTCGGCGCCGATAGTACTTTGTACCGGATCCGACTCTGCCCTCGAGTGCATCGGATCCGACCTCTCGGAGCCTGGATCTGAGCCTCGGATCCGGGGGGATCAGTGCTCCTTCGGCGCAGTCTGTGTCGGAGCGCACTGTCCCTTCGGATCCGGCTCCGATCCACTCTTCGGATCCGAGGGGAGCCGATTGTCGGATCCTTTGGTCGAGGTCGGCTCCCCTTCCGCCTTTGATGTAGTGGAGCCGGCCCTGTCGAGGGTCTCCGCACCCCGGCACTTGTTTCGCTCCGCCCGCTCCCTCTGCACTGGGCCAGGCTTTCACCATCCGGCCCTTGGGACAGCCCGCTTCTGTGCCCCAAGTTGCTCCAATGGAACAAGTTGTTGCTTGCGAGGAGTCCTCTGACAGCCCCCAGAGGATGTCCTCGCAAGCATACGTGCAAAAGGAGGCACATTGACTCCCCGAGTCTCTCACGGAAGACACGGACTTGGAGGAAGGGAAGGCTCCCACGGTCACCCCGAGGATGTCTCATTTGGAGACATCATGGAAATGCTCGATAAGGGATGGTCTGCCCCCAAGTCTTCCTCGGACGAGTCCGTGTTCTTGGAGGCATTTGAAGCGGGCCCGTCTACCTCTTGGGTGTCCCCTCCTGCCGACCCCCTGGTGGACCTCATTACCACCAGGGCGTGGAAGGAACCCGACACAGTGGAGCCAATTCCTAAGAGGCCCGATAGGATCCTTAGCCCACCGTCCGACCGTGCCCATTGGAGTAAGGGGCCTCCAGTAGATGCCATGTTGACGGCAGCGGCCACCAAGAGGGAACTTGCTCAGGAGAGTCCCTCAGTCCATCCCCCGAGCAAGGAGTCTCTGATGATGGACCGCTTGGGGAAGCGGATGTTTAGTTCAGCGACCTTCTCGGTAAGGGCGCTGAACTACTTGGCACACGTCATTAGGATGCAGCGAGATCTCATTAAAGAATACACTGCATCTCCCCCAGAGTCCATGTCGGAGGAGGACAGGGTGCTGCACTCCACCCGCATGGCCACTCTTAGGTCAGTTACTAATACCTCTATGCGGCTACTCTCCCACGCTACGGAAGGCGCCGCTAGAGCCGCGGGGCAGGCCTAGTCACTAGACGTCAGGCCTGGCTCCACTGCGATTTTTCTGAGCCCTTCAAAGCGCCATTTGCGAACGCCTTTGATGGTTCTGCTCTTTGGCAAAACCATTCGCAAACGCTTGACCCAGAGCAAGAAGGACGGAAGACGCTGTCTGCCGCGGAATCTGCTTCTCTGCACCCCAGAGGCCCTACTCTAGGAACCAAAAGGGTCAGAAGAAGATGTGGTTCCGAAGTCGCAGCAGTCCCAGCCTGCTCCGGACAACCAGTCCTTCCGTGGCAGAGGAGGACAGGGAGGACGCCGCCCTAGAGGCAGAGGGCTCCCAGAAACTTCGGGTCCAGGGAACCTTTCTCTGAACGGCCCGCAGCAACCCTGAGGGTTGCCCGACTGCTCCACTCTGGAGGCAGTCGGGGACGCTTCGGGGCACCTAGCGGCATGGGAGTCCATAACATCAGACCGCTGGGTTCTCCAAATCATATCCAGAGGATATCGCATCCCTTTCTTCACTTTCCAAAGTTGAAGTCCCTCCCAGACGCTCCACCCGGTCAACGGGAGGCCGCTTTGGCAGAAATTGGCCATCTGCTAAAGAAAAGAGCCATCCAGCCCGTCCCCCCAGACCAGATCGGATCAGGGTTCTACTCCAGGTTCTTTTTAGTGCCAAAGAAGACGGGGGAACTAAGACCAATTCTAGACCTTTCTCTCTTGAATCTGGCAGTCCCCAAAGAAAATTCAAATGGTCAGTCTGCAATCTATTCTCCCCCTTCTGGGAGAAAATCACTGGATGTGCTCGATAGACCTCAAAGACGCGTACTACCACATCCTGATGGACAGGCGCCACAGGAGGTTCCTCCGCTTCCGGCTGGGAGCCAGTCACTACCAGTTCGGGTCCTCCCCTTTGTTCTCACCACAGCCCCCAGGGTGTTCACTAAAGTATTAGCAGTGGTAGCGGCTCACCTGAGGCTTCAGGGGTGCAGGTCTTTCCCTACCTGGACGACTGGCTTCTTACCGCCCCAACAAGGCATCTACTTTTATTGGCGAGACTCCTTTCTCCATCTTGCTCCTTTCTGGGCATTACAATAAATACAAAGAAATCCAACCTGGCCCACACAGCTCTTAGATTTTATAGGGGCCAGGCTAGACACAAGGAGTTTACGAGCCTTCCTCACTGCGGACAGAGTTCAAAATCTGCAGCTCCAGGTGCGGGCCATTCTCCACTCAAGTTCTGTTCCGGCGGAGTTGGTCCTGAGGGCTCTAGGGTCCATGGCGTCTGCTATAGCACTTCTTCCTCTTGCCAGGCTCAATATGCGCATTCTACAGTGGACTCTCTTAGTACAGTGGTCATACCTTGCTCTCCCTATGCATCATCCCATTGCGATCAGCAAGGCTTGCAAGCGGTCCCTCTTGTGGTGGCTTCACTCCCCAGATCTCCACAGGGGCCGCCCATTTTGTGCTTCTCCCCCTCTCGCCACGGTGACCACGGACACCTCCCGCCTCAGGTGGGGGGGGCATTTTGCGGGCCGGACCGTCCAAGGCACGTGGAACGATTCAGAGACCTTACTGCATATCAACGTTCTAGAGATGAGAGCAGTGCTCTTAGCGTTGCTAGCACTTCAGGACTTTCTTCCCTTGGGAAAAATTGCGATTCAATCGGACAACATGTCTGTGGTCTGGTACATCAACAAGCAAGGGGGAACAAGGTCTTACCCTCTTTGTCGAGAAGCCATGAGAGTTTGGGAATGGGCAATCTCCACCAACCGCTTTCTCATAGCAACGCACATTCCGGGTCGGTCCAACATCCTGGCGGACAAGCTCAGTCGCACCATTCTGACCCCTTACGAGTGGTCTCTCAATTGTCAAGTAGCGAAACGCATATTCGCACGGTGGGGAACTCCTTCATGCGATCTTTTGCCTCTCCCTCAAACACCAAGCGCGACAGTTTTTCGCTCTGATACCTCCTCCCGGAGGTTCCCCAAGAGACACTCTGGTGCATGCTTGGCCACCCGGTCTTCTGTATGCTTATCCACCCTTGCCTCTGATGCTCCAAGTTCTTCAGAAAGCCTCTCGGGTGGGTTGCAGAATGATTCTCATTGCTCCTTTGGCCTCGACAGATCTGGTTCCCCTTCCTAAGGTCTCACTCGGTGAATCCTCCTTGGATTCTAGATCCCATTCCGGATCTCATATCCCATCCATCCTGCATACCTCCTCCGAATCTGGACAACCTGAAGCTGACCGCTTGGCTGCTCCAGTTCCACTCTTGATCATGTATTTCGTCACCTGTTAAGGCAATTCTGGTGGCAGCTCATAAACCGTCCACTAGGAAGGTCTACCGCAGCAAGTAGAAACGGTTTTCTTTGTGGGCGGAGCGGCAAGGCCTGAATCCCTTCACGGTTCCTCTCCCTTTAGTGCTTGACTTTCTAACCACTCTTTTTAACGATGGTGCCAGCAGTTCCACAGTCAAAGTACAACTGGCGGCAATTTCTCATTATCACATTGGCCATGACTCTAATCCTCTTATGTCAGCCAAGTTGTGTAAAATTTTCCTTAAAGGTACTTTTCTTCTCAGGCCCCCTGTAAAACAAGTGGTTCCTCCTTGGGACCTCTCTCTTTGGTTCTCCAGGCCTTGACCGCCCCCCCTTTCGAACCAGCGGCTACAGTGGATCTCAAATTCTTGTCTTACAAGACAGCCTTTTTGAGTTTCAGAGCTTCAAGCTTTATCAGCTAAACCTCCTTACTTGGTATTTCATCCGGACCGTGTCTACCTCAGGACCAACCCGTCCTTTCTTCCTAAAGTTGCTTCTGAAGCAAACATTAATCAGTCCATTAACCTCCCTGTTTTCTTCCCTAAATATGAAAACAAAGGTGAATATAAGCTTCACTCATTAGATGTCCACAGGCAACTTAGATTTTATCTAAACAGGACGGCTGGTCATAGGCAATCCGACCAGTTGTTTATTTCCTTTGCAAAATTTAATTTGGGCAAGCCAATTTCTAAAGTTTCTCTGTCCCGCTGGATTTCACAGTGCATCTTATTGGCTTATCAAGCTTCAGGAAGGCCTGCACCGGAGGGTGTTCATGCCCATTCAACCCGGTCAGTATCTACCTCGGCAGCCTTCAAGGTTAGGATTCCTCTAGATGATATTTGTGCAGCAGCCACTTGGGCTTCATCTCATACTTTTATCTCCCACTATAAGTTGGATCTTGCATCTAGGGGTAGAGCATCATTTGGCTCCGCGGTGCTCCGGAATATCCTTCCATGATGGCCGCCCAAGATTCAGGTAGCTGGGGACTCTGTCCCACAGGTTGCAGACAAATGAATCTCCTACTTCAGATTTAGAAGTTATGTACTCACCATAACGTTCCATCTGAGTAGGTGTATTCATTTGTCTGCAACCATCCCGCCCTCCTATCCCCCTGGCCTTTCAGTTTCCTGCATATTATCTGTTACCCTTTTCAGGGTGTTGTTGCTGTTGGCAAACTCGATCTGAGGTCATGAGGGTAGAGCAGGGCATTATGGGTGAGGGGAGGAGCTGAGAGCTTGGATCCATAGCTGGAAAACCATGCCGGTTCGGATCCGATATCTGATCCATAAACCCACAGGTTGCAGACAAATGAATACACCTACTCAGATGGAACGTTATGGTGAGTACATAACTTCTAATTTTATGTAGCAATATATATATATATTTACATATTTTTATAGTTCAGGAAATGTCGGCATGAGTAATTTTACTGAATCGATGAATAAGTCATGACGAGGCCTATATACGAGTGGCTATATGTATGCACACATTTGTATTTGTTTGGTCTGAAGAAGCCTTATAGGTGAAAGCGCTTACATTTTTGTTAAGTGTTTTTTCAATTGTATGGTGTGATTAACAGAATTGTTTGCACTAGGAGATTTATACTACAACAGTGGAGAGACTTTTTATCATCTAAATATTTTTTGCTAGCTGTGGTTTGCTCCTGTGGATGTCCTATACCTTCTACATCTCTTTAGAAAAGAGATAAATAGAGTTTAGAATTTTCTGGAGGTCTGTGTTAGGAAGCTCAAAGTAAATGTTAAGGTCATCTGCAGACACAGAGTACTTTATTTAGATGTTATAGATTTTTGGGATATGATGATAGGTAATCTGTTTGATCCAGATAAGAAAAGGTTCAAGATACAAGTTTAAAAAATAGGGTAATAGCGGACACCCCTGTCTGGTGCCATTTGTAATTTTAATAGGATCTGATAATGTTTTATTTATATAAAGGGAAGTAGAGGCATTTTTAAAAAATCATCCTAATAGTATTAATGACCATATCTGGGAAATTAAAGTATTCCATTGTTACATATAAGAAGTTGAGATCCACATTATCAAAGGCCTTAGTTGCATCTAACGTTAACGCGTGTCTTGGATGATTATCCTTTTCAAGGAACATTAATAATGTATGCAAAGTGAGACTATTATCACAAAGTTGTCTTTGCTTAATAAAACCCAATTGCTCTGGAGAAATAATTGACGCCATCACTTTCTGAATACTATTTGCAAAAATGGTAGATAAAATTTTCATATCTACATTTATAAGGGCAATAGGCCTATAGTTAAAAGGGTGTGATTTGTCAGAGTTCGGTTTCGGGATGAAAATAGTTTTGGAATTATTCATGTACTTGTCCGTGATCCCTACTGATATGATATGATTATACGTGCTAAGTAGGGTTTTTGTAAGATTACTGCAGGAAATTTTGTAAAATTCACCTGTAAATCTATCATGGCCTGGCGCCTTATTAGGTTTCAGTTTTTTAATAGCTGCAGTTATTTCATTTAGTGTTATGGGGGCTTTTAACTGGATAATTTGTGTTGAAGATATTGAGAAAGTCTATGTATTGTTCTTTTTGGAATTGAGTTTTGGGATTGTAGATTTCAGTGTAAATATCTATAAATGAATTTACAATGTCACTATTTCTATACTGGATTTTCCCTTTGTACTTTGTCCTTTATATAGTTTGGTCCTTGTTTGATATTTATTAGTCTTGCTAGAGTCTTGGATGGAGTTTGTTCTGGAGTTGTAAGACCATCTATAAACTCTGGTGCTCCCTCAAAATTCAGTTAGAAAAAATGGGGTCTGAGAAAACATTTTCTTGGCAAACTATGATCCTTAATATTGTTCCTATTCAAATCAAAGGTTTTCACAGTCATGTTCTTGTTTCAGTTTGTGCTCTCCTTAAATATCTCAATACTAAAAACTGGGTCAACCCCTCAGCAGTTTCATGGGAAAACTTTAAGGATATGGCAATAAAATATATATCCGCATACAAAATGTGCACGAATAGCAAAAAGAAAGAATTATTTTAAAAAAATTTATTTTATTTTTTTATTTATTTTACATTTGTTAACCGGGCTAGTCCAACTGGATACAAGTCCATTTTCAGTGGAGGCCCGAGGAGAAAAGCTCCACTAACTACTACTTAAGTTAAAAATATACAAAAGTTAAAATAAAAATAAAAACAATGTCATAGGTTAGATACAGGCTATATGGAAATTTGATTTCCATGTGAGGCAGAGCAGAAATCTAGGTTAGATAAAAAATGCTAGGTTAAGGTGTGTTATTCAAAAACATAAGTATTTAGGTTAAGAAATATGAATGAATAAAGAGGGATAGACAGATGGATTAATAAGAGGGAAAGTTAAGTAAGCTGGAGAAATGATGAAGAAGGCCAGGTGAAGAGTAAAGGAGGGAAGCAAGGCGAGTGAGAAAGGTTACCCAGGGCCGTTGCAGGAACATAGCCTGTGGTTGTTTAGGTAGAGTCTTAGATTGGATTTAAATAGTGGAATAGAAGTCAGTGTTGTGAGGTCTGGTGGAAGTTGATTCCAAATTTTGCCAACTGAGTTGGAAAATATGGAGTCTCCTGCTACATTGTTTGATTTAGAAGTTTTTATCAGTGTTTTGTTGAAGGAACGGAGATGTCTCATATTGTGATAGGGTGTTATGAGTGTAGAGAGCATTGGTGTGTTTTCAGGGTGATAAAGGACTTTATGTGCAATAGTGAGTTGATAGTATTGTATGAGGTGGGGTAATTCCAGCCAACCTAGTTTTAAAAGATTCAAACAGTGGTGAGTTTTATATGGAGAGGCAGTGGCAAATCTGGCTATGTTGTATGATATGGCTAGTTTCTTGAGGTTGTACTTTGAAAGGTTAGTGTATATAGAAGAAGCATATAATAGGGTAGAGATTAAGTGGATTCTAGCTATTATAGTTCTAGCTTCAGGTGTTAAGAAAGATTTGATTCTATATAGAGATCCAAGTTTCCTGTTAGTTGATTTTATGGTGGAGTTGATATGAAAGTCAAATTTTAGTTGGTTGTCGATAGTAATACCCAATAGTTTCGTTTGGTCTGGAGCAATAAGTGTGCCATTGTTAGATGCGAGTGTGAAGTCAATAGGGGGAGATAGGTGAGTGGGTGGAAAGATCAGGAGTTTGGTTTTCTTGGGGTTTAGGAGGAGGCAGTGGTTGGAGAACCATTGTTCGATGGTCGTGAAGGTGTTTTGTGTTAGCAAGTGAAGTTCAGTCTGGGTTTTGGCGGAGCAAATGATGGTTGTGTCATCATCATATTGAATACAAGTAGATAGAGGAGTGGCTAGATGCAGATCATTTATAAAAATGGAAAACAGAAGAGGACCTAGGATGGACCCTTGAGGGACTCCTATGGAGGTGGGGAGAAGATCAGAGAGATGGTTATCCCAGAGAACTGCCTGTTTGCGATTTTCAAGATAGGATGAAAACCAACTTAAGGCCTGGTTGTCAAGAGAGAGGGACTTTAAGCGGTGTAGGAGAAGTTGATTAACCATGTCAAAGGCTTTTGACAGGTCTACAAAGAAAGCAGAGGAAGGAGTGTTATTGTTGCGATTTATGTTGATAGTCGATGAAGGATAGTAGGGCGGTGGTTGTACTATGGAATGGGCGAAACCCATGTTGACAGCTAGCTAGGAGATTGTTGCGTAACAGGTGATTTAGTAACTGTTTGTGTACACATTTCTCCATTATTTTTGCAAGAGGAGATAGTAGCGCTATAGGGCGGAAATTAGAATACTCCAAAGAGTCACCTCCTTTGAAGAGTGGGATAATGTGTGAGATTTTCCAGGCTGAAGGGATAGTATTTTCTTTTATAGTCCTGTTAATTAATAGAGAGATGGGATAAGCTATTGCTTTGGCACCTAGTTGGAGATATTCTGCAGGTAATTTGTCGGCTGAAGGGGTTGTTGGCTTGAGTTTTTGAAGTAGGGACAAAATGTAGGAGGTAGGTATGGGTTGGATGTGAAATGGGGGGGGTAGAGCTAGGCATAGATAGTTTAGAGGTATCAGGGCTTTGTTGGTTTGCTAGCTTTTGAATGGCTGAAGTGAAGAAGGTGTTAAAGGCATTAGCTATTTCTGTGGGGGAGTTGGTGTTGGAGTCTGATGGGTTTGGAGTGGCAGCTTTGCCAGGGGATGAGAGTATTAATAGCGGTCCAAAATTTATGTGGTTGGTGGAGGGAAGATTGTTGTAATTGAGTGTAATAGTTTCTTTTATCATGAAGTATGGCTTGTTTTGTTATATTTCTTTTTTGTTTAAAGAGAGATGATCAGTTAAATTTTAGTGGTATGCCATTTTTCCAAGCTTTGTTTCTATTAAGAATTAGTTGCCTAGTTTTGTTAGAGAGCCATTGTGCTGTCTTAGCTTTCATACGAATGGAACGCAAGGGAGCATGATGTTCTAGGATGGTGAGAAAGGTATTATTGAAGTGATTAACAGCTTCATCTATTGGGAGGGATTTGAGAGGTGACCAGTTAACTTGCATAAGTTCATTGTGAAACAGGGTAGGGTCAAAATTCTTTTTGCAACGGGTTATTCTAACTTGAGCTGAGATAGATAAACTGTTTTTATGCCTGATGATATAGGTTAGGGAGTGATCACTGAGGTCATCAGGAAGAGTACCTGTTGTATATTTTAGTTGTGGACTATTTGTTAAGATCCAATCAAGTACAGCTTCTTTGTTACTCCGTTTGTTTGTTCTTGTAGGGATGTTTATGTGTTGAGTGAAGCCATGCAGATTAATAAAAGTAGGTGGATTATTATGTTCACATAAGTTCCAGTCAATATTTAGGTCTCCTAAGAGTATTGTTTCTTGGTGGGGATTCAAAGATAGCCAGTTTAGAAGATCTTCTAATATTGTTGTGTTATTGCCTGGGGGAATATAGGTACAGATAATATTTATGGTTTTGTGAGGATTGATTTGAAGTTTTGAGATAATTAATTCTGCATGTGTGTTAGTTAAAAGGGTATGATTTGTTATGCTTAATTGTAGACCTATTTTATAGAGTATAGCTACTCCGCCACCTTTTTTGCTTAAGCGGTCTTGTCTCAGGATGTTATATCCAGGGGGAACAATTTCATTGTCTTTTATTGTTGGTTTGAGCCATGTTTCAGTTAGACAGAGAATGTCGAACTGTTGGACTTCTAGTAGAGCATGAATATGTGATATTTTGTTGCAGATGCTACGTATATTAAGTTGGGCTATAGAGAGTGATTTAGGAGGTTTAGTAGGTGGAGTTAGCTTTGGATTTGCTATTTTGCAGTTGGTTGAAAATGGAGATAGTTTAGGGCCTGGGTTGGGGTGTATGTCTCCATGTGTCAGTGAGCTAATTAATAAAAGGTTGTAGAGTTGTGATGGTTTGAACTGGTAAATATCACGCTTTTTGGAGTGATAAATGGGAGTATTTGGTGTGAGAGAGACTGGTATTTAGGTAGTAGATATGAGGTGTTATAGATGACATTGAAATTATTACTACAAGTAGGTGGGGGAGTAGTTAGGGTATATTTGTGTGGGATAGTGAAATTTGTAGATAATTTGTGTTCATAGGAGGTAGAGAGATAGGTGGTTGTTAGGGTAGTGATGAGAATTAGTAGTAGGGTGGGGTGATATTGGATAGACATGTTAAGTTGGTTCTAAGTGAGTGATGTAACAGGATAAGGCCAGACAAATAGGTAGGAAGAGATGGGAGGGGACTAAGTATGGAGGAGGTGGGAACAGGAAGTTGTGGCGAGTGGCTGTGAGAGATGGGGGGAGTGTTTAGTTAGAGATAAATGTAGAGGTTCCAGGGGCGGGTGGGATGTGGGGGCAGGGCGAACGGAGCGGGTAGACACAAAGGAGTTGTAGTGCACAGGAAAACAATCAGGAAAGAAGGAGAACCAGTAGGTAAGGTTGTGCAGATAAGAAAGAAGCAAGTTCAGTGGAACTATATCTAGGGGTGAGTGTACAGTTGTTTAGTAGCTAATAAGGGTGTGAAGGGAGATTTGTCAGGGGCCAAGGGGAGAAAGAAGAGCGGTTGTGGGCTAGGAGGTTAGGAACAAGAAGAGAGGTATAGGGGAGTTACAGAGCAAGTGAAAAGTGAGCCAACAGAAGGTTAGAGGATGCCACCTAGTGGCCAGTAGGTAGATTCACAGTTGTGCAGGTCAGGAGGGAGAGAAAGAAGGAAAATAGTAGGAGACAGAAATAGTGTGGAGGATGCAGGACGTAAAACTAATTAAGGATGCTTTGGGCCCTTAGGCCCAAAAATATTGGGAACATCTCTTTGATCTAATCCGGAATAAGTGAAATCCAGCAAAATTTTTTCTTATACATTTGCATTCCAAGCTAGATCCTTTTTGTACTAGGTACGGTCCAAAATTATTTGATAATGTAAACATTACACTTTACTAATTGTCTTATGTCATTTTATTCGGAGAGGTCCTCTCTGACATCCATGATGTAAATATATTGTAAATATGGTGTAAAAAGGTTTTTAGGACATGTATAGTTTACTTTAGGTGGTGTACCCCCCAAATCATTAATATATTTGCTGTTTATAGTTGTACTGTTTTTAAATATTAATTCACGATGAGCACAGTAGAATCTGGAAGTAGATGAAAATGACTGGTCCAGTGATAAAGCTGTGCTGTATAGTTCGTATCATTGTAGGGGGTACATTCTTTGGAAGAGTCAGCTTGTACTCTGTGTTGTCATTGTTTTAACTGGGTGTTCTTGTACTTCCTCATTATGTCCCCGAATTCGTGCCTTAGGTGTACTGGTATTACTTGAAATTTGCTCATAAGTGTGAGTGCTTCTGTCTGTGTGTAGGTCTCGCAACAGGCTGACATCAGTCTGGGATGTTTTCTGCCTTGTACTCCTTGATTGCTAGGATAAGCTCTGGCTGCCTCAAATCTTTAATTGAATTAAAGTGGATGTTTACCAAATGAACATGGGGAAGTGTTTATAATAGGGGGAAGAACTGTGATTTGGTGGTGTAGCCATATCCTCTAATACAGGGTAGCCATATTCTCTAATACAGTGTCTGTTATGTGGGTAGATTGGCTGGATGAATATTTATTTATTTATTTATTTATTTTTTTAACATCATTGCCTAATGCCTGTGTAAGATATGAGAACTTCCTAGAAAAAAATGGCACAGAGTCCAAAGAACTGTAATAAACAGTAAAATCGGCCACACAATGAAGCCCGAAGGAAGATCACTTTAATACACTAACGCTGCAAATACCAGTATGTTTTCGTCCTTACAAAAGACTTCTTCAGACAATACAATGAACAGTAAGCTGACCTTCCTTATATATCCCTCCCCTAAACACTCATCTAATCATTTCTTTAATACAATTAAGAACAATGTTAAAACAAATTATAAAATCATTTAAAATAAAAAAAATGTTGTACAAACCAATAAGTCCACGTCAATTAATTCATATAAATACAAAATGTTACCATGAGTATACTTAAATATATAACATTTATAAAAAGCTTCTTAAATCGGTTAGATTAAGAAGCTTTTTATACATTTTATATATTTTTTAAGTATACTTCAGGCTTCATTGTGTGGCCGTTTTTACTGTTTATTACAGTTATTTGGATTCAAAGGGGTTTAGGTTTTGTGTTTTGGCACATTCTCTTCTTGTGGTTATATGATAACTTCCTGGAATATCAGTATGTTGAATCAAGGGTGCCTAATTAAAAGCAGCTGAATAATTCATTTCATTGTGCCTATAGTTCTTAAACAATTGGTATTAATTGCATTTTTGTTAAAGGGTACATCTTGCATTTAAAATATAAACCACTAGTGTAATGAGGTTTGAATCCGCGGTGGTACAGCGGTAGCGTTGTTGCTTCACAGCAAGAGGTTCTCCTGTTCGATTCTCGGCTGGAGTGCCTTCTGTGTGGAGTCTGCATGTCCTCCCCACAGTCTAGTAGCCTCCGAAAGACATGCGTGAATGGGCGTGCCTTCGCTGAAGGTTGGGTGTCGGGCTGGCAACTCGGCACCATAAAAATTGACTGCCAATCATTAGCGAACCGGAGTTCCGCTGTGGCGACCCCCTAACCGGGAAAAGCCGAAAAGACAAAGTGTAATGAGGTTTGAACTGATAGTTCAATAAAGATGATACTGTGTGAAGAATTTCAAGAAATGGTATGCTCTGCTGTTTTGAGTATTGGTTAATGTTACTCTAGAGTACTGACCCATAGGATTTCATAGATATTTCAGGGCTGTGAAGTTTTGTGAATGGTTACACCTTGTCAGTACAGTTGGTCTTGTTGCCCCTCATTTCTCCAGGAGGGCCAGACCACCTTAATTTGCAGATAATTAGCTTGTTATCTTTAAGGCAGTGAGCTGCACTACTTTATTTGCAGTGGATGTTTGAGCTGCACTACTTTTGCAGTGGATGTTTGTTTAGTCCAGTGGACTGAGGGTTGCTGTGTCCCTCTGTTGCATTTTATTTATCTGATTGAGAAGACTATGGTCCCTGCTTCTAGTATTGATAGAGGTGTTGGTGTTGTGGAGAAGAAGGTCGTCCAAGTCAGCCTGGTCTGTAATGATGGAGTAAGCAAGAGGGAGATAACCCCTTTTAAAGTGTTTCAAGACGGTGATTAAAAGGCTGTAGAGGTTCATCGTGTTACACTGCTGCAGTCATTACACTTGAGTTATCCTGCCGTCGGGTGGTTCCCCAGTCGGCCAGAGTTCCAAAGTCTTGGTCCAGCATCGGTTGCTGTCGCCTCCTCCCTGACGTCAGTGCGACAGGGGTATATGAGATGCAGCAGATGCCATTTTCTTCAGTCTTTCTTGCCGCGCGGTGCCCGAAGCAAAAGCAGTTCGCAAGTTCCGGTCAGCCGACTCCTGAGATTTTCATTTCCGAATCCAGAACCGAAGTCTTCTACAAAGCTAAGTACCCCGTTGGGGAAACTTTTTCTTGCCTCAAGTCTGATGTCAGTAAAAGTTAATAACTGTATCTCTTGTGGGAAGCAAATACCTCATAAGGATTTCCATTCTTATTGTATCCCATGTCTAGGCCCAGACCACGACGTCACTGGTTGTCGGTTTTGTGCTAGGTTTAACAAGCGCACTATTAAACGTCGGTTTAATTTTGCCCAACATTACTTTTGCAGAAAATTTAATTATACGATGCCGTCGGAGCTTCCGATGACTGCAATTCATAAAAAGTGCAGAGACAAAGACGGGCATCAGAGGCCCAAAACAGACTATGACGCCTCTTCTAGGCCAGTCTTCGGTTTTCAGCGAGGCGCCTTCGCAGCCCCCGATGACCGCTTCAGCAGAACCACAGGCAGCCACTGACTCCTTGGTGGAGATGGCTGGGCCATCGGACTCAAAGTTTTACAGACTACCGAAACCGACCCTTCAGAGGGATCCGGTGTACATGAGCCTGCTGCTACTTCAGAGGGTGTATTCAGATCTAGTCAGCTTAGCCTTAAACCCTCTTCTAAGTCTAAACCACCTCTTAAATCTAAGAAATCACAGTCTCCAGGACAGGCCTCCATGCCTAAGAAACAAATGCTCAAAATGGCAGAAGACCTGATCACTCTGATCAGGGGGTCCCATCCCCCTCCTGATAAAAGGCCCAGACAGGATGTGGATTCTGACTCCTCCGACCAGGTGTCCATTTCCTCACAGTCTTCCTCAGACCTAGGTTACTCTTTACCCCCTTATGAGGATTCTGATGCTGAGGAATCCATTCCATCAGCCTCTCCCCCAGAGGATTACTCTTTTGGGGAAACTTTACACACCATGAGGGAGCATTTCCATTGGGAGGGCCAGGATTACTCAGAATCCAAGAAAAGGCTCAGATAATTCCTACTTTTACCTCAACACAGACCCCTAGCTATTCCGCCAGTCTTAGACATTGTGGATGATGTGTATACTGAATCCAGTTTAAATCCTGATTCCTTACCTTCGGCTCCAGTTAAACCAGACAGGTATTAGAGTCCCTGACGCACACACATTTCTGTATAAAAGCCCAGTGGCAGACCCAGAAACTATTTCTCGGGAACCCAAAGGGGTCAAGGCCTCATCAGTAAAGAACCCAGTTCCCTCTGACAGAGACTCCAGAGCATTAGACAGATGGGGAAAGAAAGTATATACATCTGCAACTTTAGCAATGAGGGCTTTGAATTGCCAATTTCACATGTTAAAATACCAGCAATTTCTGATGTCTCAGTTGAAACGAAACAAAAACTGCTTTCAGATACAGATCCTCCTAATTTTAAAGAAATGCAGGATTTATTGCATGCTGCTGAACAAGTGGGAAAACATACTTTGCAATGTGGCTTTGATTCTTTAGAGGCCTCCTGCAGGGCAGCAGTTAGTCTCTGTCATTAGAAGACATGCATGGTTAAAGGAACATGCATTGCCAGATCATATTAAAGCAAAACTACTGGATGCACCCTTGCAGCATAATGTCCTATTTGGAATTAAGGCAGAAGAGGTACTAAAGAAAATGGAGGATAAGGCAAAATCTATGCAAACAGTGAAAGATTTCTTATAGGTACAGCCTCCAAGATTTAGCAGAAACTGGCCCTTTCCTGTTAGACCTCAAAGGGGCAAATGCAGACATCCAAGAGGCAGAGGACAGCCACAAGGTCCTCACAGGCCTTGACAATGGGGTGCACCAGGCCAGAAAGGAGGAGAAGACCGACAACAACCTTACAAAAAACAGTCCCAGTGACTTCCCACTACAGCTGCCAAACATTTCTTTCTTGGCAGCCCCACTGGGAGGGAAACTGGCTCTCTTCTATCACAATTGGCATACGATCACCAAAGACAAATGGGTTCGCAATATCTTTTCACAAGGTTACAGGTTCCACTTTCACACTCTGCCATGGTTAAAAGGAATGCCAAATCAATGGGCAGAGGCTCAAAAACAAATTACAGCACTCATGACCATGGGAGCTACTCAAAAGGGACCTCCACAGGAACAAGGACAAGGATTTTACTCGAGACTCTTTCTGTTACCCAGAAAAGATAAAGCCTGGAGGCCTATTCTGGATCTTTCATCTCTAAATACTTACCTGGATGTCCCAAAATTCAAAATGTTGACATTACAGCAGCTTCTTCCCATGCTGGGCAAGCAAGCTCGGCTCGTGACTTTGGACCTCAAGGAGGCATACCTGCATGTCCCGATCAGAAAACTGCAGAAGATACCTCCGATTCATAGCTGGTCCAATGCATTATAAATTCTCTGCACTGCCCTTTGGCTTATCTACTGCGCCCAGGGTCTTCACAAAGTGCCTGGCACCAGTAATTGCATTTTGCAGACAGAGGAATCCAAATTTACCCATACCTGGACGACTGCCTAATTCAAGCAGAGAACAGACATTCTCCTAAAGCATCTGGCGTTTGTAAAAAAAAGTTACTAAGTTGCCTGGGGTACACAGTAAACGAAAAGAAATCAAAACTAGTGCCCTCACAAGACATAATATCCCTGGGTGCCAGCTTAGAACACAACGGCCCCGATGGCTTATCTCACACCAGACAAGCAAGGACATTTGACTCGATACTTTCAATTGATGGCAACAAAGACCCGACTCCCTGCAAAAAAAATTCTGCAGGCCTTGGGCTACATGGCATCTTGCATACTACTAATACCATATGTCAGACTGCATATGAGGAAACTACAATGGTACCTAAAAGAGTGTATGGTCTCAACACTGTCAAAGTTTGGAAACAGTTATACCACTAATACCTTGCCTTCAGAAGGAGTTTCGATGGTGGGCTCAAGCTTGTCACCTCAACAAGGGACAGCCTTTTACTCAACCCACACCCAAGCAAACACTGACAACAGATGCATCGGATTACGCCTGGGGAGCACACATGGCAGGAAAATGCATTCAGAGCGAGTGGCCTATAGAACAAAAGCATCTTCACATCATCCAAAAAGAGATGCTAGCAGTACAAAATGCCCTTATAGCTTTCAAGGACCTGCTACATCCAGGACAACTACTACTAAACAGACAACACCACAGTCTTGTGGTACATAAGCAAGGGGGGCACCCATTCACACCCCCTTCTGCAGACAAGCAATGACCTTGTGGGACACAGCTATAAGCTAATCTACAAGCACAATTCCTGCCAGGAGAGAAAAACACACTGGCAGATGACTTGAGCAGAAATATCTTGGATTCACATGAATGGGAATTGAATCCACAAATATTCAGAATAACACAGAAATGGTGGAGCCCGGACATAGATCTGTTTGCATCACCAAAGAATTGCCAGCTACAGAAATTCTGCACAAGGAGTTACCATCCACAAGCATGCAAAGTGGATGCTCTCTCATTCAGCTGGAAGAATCAGTTTACGCATTCCCACCACTTCCTCTTCTTCCAAAGGTACTCCTAAAAGCCAGGCAGGAGGGGCCAAAAATTATCCTGATTGCACCAGACTGGCCACGCCAGCACTGGTACCCAATATTAAAAAACTTAGCACAAGGACCCCCCCCTGGATTTTGCCTCAAACACCACATCTACTCTCTCAGAACAACAATCAGATTCTCCACAGCCAGCTAAGGACCTTAAACCTCACTGCATGGAAGATTCCTTAGCAAAGCAAGCAATGCCTCTCTCCAAAGCTGTTATGGATGTCATCCTGGAGGCCAGAAGGCCTAGTACCAGGAAAGCCTATTCGGATAAGTGGAAGAGATTCCGTTCGTGGAACCAGGCTCGCAGCCTTGACCCTCTTGTGCCAAACATTCTGCAGATACTACAATATTTGACTGAGATGTGGACAAAGGCCTCTACTTTTCATCCATCAAGATCCATGCCTCTGCCATCTCTGCTCATTACAACACGGATCCACCACTTTTCTCTAATCCTTTGCTAAAACAGTACCTCAGAGGGGCAAAAAACAAGACTGCCCCGCAGAGCACCTTCTCCAACTTGGGAACTCAACTTTGTTTTGGAAAAATTAACTTTACCTCCCTTTGAGCCAGCTAGCACAGCAGAATTAAAATACATCTTTTGGAAAACTGCTCTGCTCCTGGCACTTAACATCAGCATGAAGAGTTTCAGAATTACAGGCAGTAATGGCAGTGGAACCTTTCCTCATTTTCCACCAGGACAGGGTGTCCTTAAAAACTAACCCTACTTTTATGCCTAAGGTGGTTTCAAGTGCGTTTCTAAACCAAACTTTTCATTTGCCAACTTTTTATCCAAAACCACAGAATAAAGGGGAGAGACTACTGCATTCATTTGGCATTCACAGGCAGTTACACTTCTACTTAGACAAAACCAAAGCTTTCAGAAAATCTGAGCAATTATTGGTAGCATATGCTGCAGGAGCACAGGGAAAAGCCATTTCAAAACAGATTTCCAAATGGCTAGGACATTGCATACATTTCTGCTATACACACAATGGGGAAACCTGTGCCTACCAGCATTAGATCTCACTCCACCAGGGCAACAGCCACATCAACGGCCTACCTCAGAGGGGTACCTACCAAGGATATTTTGGAAGTAGCAACATGGAGCTCTGTGCATACCTTCACCAAACATTATTATCTGCCTCTATACTCCAAATCCAGAGCTGGCTTTGCCTCTGCAGTGCTGCAGGGCCTTATAGCCACTCCTAATGCATTATAGAACCAGCCACCCAACCTCAGCTTTGGGATTCTACCCAAGTGTAATGACTGCAGCAGTGTAACACGATGAACATAGTACAGTTTTGCACCTACCATAAATGTAGATGTTCGAGTGTTGACACTGCTGCAGTCCAGGTTACCCTCCCTCCATCCCCTCTTCATTGCTATTACGTACCTAGGTCTACTACCCTTAACTACCTTTGGGGGGTATTTGCTGGTAACTGAAACTTTTTGTTTGCTTTTCTTATTTATGTTTTATTAGCAATTTGAATTGCCTACCTATTTGGGGGCACCTGACATCCGGGGCAAGAAAAACTGAAGAAAATGGCGTTTGCTGCATCTTGTATACCCCTGGCGCACTGACGTCAGGGAGGAGGCGACAGCAACCGATGCCGGGCCAAGACTTTGGAACTCTGGCCGACTGGGGATCTGCCTGACGGCAGGATAACCCAAGTGTAATGACTGCAGCAGTGTCAACACTCTAACACCTACATTTACGGTAGGTACAAAACTGTAATTTTCCAGCTTTTGTTGGTAACTTAAGGGCTTCAGGCCTGTGATCTTTTTGGTTAGGAACATTTGAGGTCTTTCTTACTGTTTGATATGTTTAGTGAGATGCATCTCAAAGGAGGTGCTGTACCCTATAATTGGCCTCGGTGCCGAGTTTTATAAGGGAGTAATAACCTGCTTTAGACATAGTTTGTATTCCTTCAGCAGTTTAGTGCTGCTATAGAAAAGGATTTCCTGACAACTGTTGTCAGATGATGGTGAAAAGAAAGGGAGTTACCTAATGTAGTTTAAAGGTTACTGACTATGGTTTTGTTTTGTAGTGGTGTGTTTACTGCTGGATGATGATGATATCCACCAAACATGATACTACACTGTTGGCATTTAGTTTTAAGCCCATTTTAGTGCGCCAAGATTTTATTGGGAGAGAATTGATTCTGAAGGGTTTAGTTGTCAGGGTGACTAGACAGTCACAAGCTTCTAGTCCTGTGCTGTAAGCCAGAGGGCTTTGCTCTCTGCTTGGAGATATGTGAAGTAAATGCCAAAATGAAGTCCCAGTGCTGAGCCCCAAGGGATACCATTGACACTTTTTTGTACTTTCTGATGAGGTGCCTGCAGCTCACATTGTGTGTTCTTTCAGCTAGTTTACTATCCATCTTACTATATGTTTAGAATGTTTAGTTTCTGTATGATGCCATCCTGTGCAGTGATGTCAGCCCTTGGTCAAATCAAGATGACTTGCATTTTGCATGGCCATATCAATAGCATGGCCACTGTCAGTAGCCTCATTGACACTCTTGAAGTTTACCAGATTTAGTAGATTATATCTACCCTTCACAAAGCCAAACTGCTGGGGGAGTCACGTCTGTGTGAAGCACACAGGATAATTTTTTAGGTGAGAGGGAAGCTTCTGGATTAATTGGGTTTTTATGCCTTTTGCAGTTAAGGCATTGGACATCTGAGAGTATAAGTTGGTGTACAGTCTTGGGAGACCTTGTGCTGAAAGGAGGGCAACAGAGGTTAAAGTAGCAGCCTTTCAGCCTTGTCCAGTACTTAGGTTTTTAGAGTAAAGTAGATTAGGCAGAGGGCATTTGCAGTTATGGTAGAGAAAACATACAGACACTAATCGGTTGACTGTCTTGTCCCAGGTCTTAAAAGGGGAAGGGGGTTAATACTTCTATGTATACAGGACAGTATAGCAGGGAAGATGTGAAAGAGGTGGTATCTCAAGCTTTGATACTCAAAGGGTGTCTGTGTGTGTGTCTGTGTGTGTGTGTGTGTGTGTGTCTGTGTGTGTGTCTGTGTGTGTGTCTGTGTGTGTGTGTGTGTGTGTGTGTGTCTGTGTGTGTGTGTGTCTGTGTGTGTGTGTGTCTGTGTGTGTGTGTGTCTGTGTGTGTGTGTGTCTGTGTGTGTGTGTCTGTGTGTGTGTGTCTGTGTGTCTGTGTCTGTGTGTGTGTGTGTCTGTGTGTGTGTGTGTCTGTGTGTGTGTGTGTGTGTGTGTGTGTCTGTGTGTGTGTGTGTGTGTCTGTGTGTGTGTGTGTGTGTGTCTGTGTGTGTGTGTGTGTCTGTGTGTGTGTGTGTCTGTGTGTGTGTGTGTCTGTGTGTGTGTGTGTGTGTGTGTGTGTGTGTGTGTGTGTGTGTGTGTGTCTGTGTGTGTGTGTGTGTGTGTGTGTGTGTGTGTGTGTGTGTGTGTGTGTGTGTGTGTGTGTGTGTCTGTGTGTGTGTGTTGTCTTTTGGCTTTTCCTGGTTAGGGGTCGCCACAGCTTAATTCAGATCCGCTAATGATTGGCAGTAGATTTTCATGAATGCTGAGGTGCCTGCTCGACGTTCAACCTTAAACTAAAGCACGCCCATTTACGCATGTCTTTCGAATGCCCACCCAACTGTGGGGAGGACATGCAGACTCCACACAGAAGGCACTCCCCACACTCCAGCCAAGAATCGAACGGGAGAACCTCTTGCTGTGAGGCAACAAGGCTACCACTGCACCATCGCAGAATTCTGACACTCAGAGGGTGTAACTTCCCAAATTTGATCTCGTATTCACTACTAGTATTTGCAGATGAGCTAGGACTGGGAGGAGCTTCCAAAAACAAATTAATTCTAAGGGCAGGCAGCTCAAATAACTACATTTAAGAGCAGTACAGATTGACTTGGTGGGGCTTGGTCTAGTATGAATCTGTGGAATACAGTGGGCTAATCCTTAGCACGGATATAAATAGGACGTGCTGGAGGGATAGATTTATCACTCTGAGACTCCCTATGCTGTGGAATAAAATTCCGATCCATGTGAGGCAGAGCACCTCGCTGGCTCTGTTCAAGAGAAATCTTGACCTGTGGATGGGAGATCGTAGGTTTATCCCGGGAATCATCTCTGTGTCACTGCTGGACAGAGGCACAACAAACTAATGGGCACAGTATTTTTTCATATAAGGGGTGGCGTAAGCCACAAAAATTTGGGCTAGGCTTATAAATGCCTTAGGGCAGATAGCCTAGTATAAACCTATGAACCTATAATGCATGTAGTAGCTTAAGGAGATTGACATCAGAAGATAAATTTAACCGCAACATTCTCTATTTATGAACAAAGGTCAGACAAGAAGTACACAGGATTTAAGAGGTCAGCAACAGGGTGTGTTGGTGTTGAATTGGAGGAACTTCCTTAAAAGCAATTAGTTCCTCGCTAGCCTGGCTCACACTTGTCTCATGAGAAACGAAGCCTGGGTTTACATCAAACAGACCACTAGCAAAATGCAGTGCAGGTAGTCAGTTGAATTACTGACTGTAGGTTGAAAGGTCTTTTCTAAAACAGGCACATGCTGTTACAATGAACTTTGTTTAAAGACGGATGCATATGCATGGCTTGGAAATGTCTGAAGATTTGATGTTAAGTATCTCGCCTTCATTCTTGCTGGATGGGTTCGGAGCCGATCCTCTGCTCTGACTCTGCCTAATACTAAAGCTCGAGAGCTATTTACTGGCTCGAGGCCTCCCCATATCCCACAATGCTAGGAGTCAGATACCCAGATCTCGTTTGCCGCTTCAGCTGCGAGGTTGCAGTTGTACTGGCTCCAGGTCGTATAAATCTTTTCTTGTATTACCTTTATATTGTCCTATTTTAGATAATCCTTCCCTGTTAGTTTAAATAGATTGTGTACCCCTTGTTATCCCACTCAGAAACTCGTTTTTGTTGTTGGAGAGTCCCCCCCCCTTGTTAGGGTAGTGGCGCTGTTTAGCCACAATTACTTAGTCTTGTACTGTTTTCATGTATATTAATATATTTTTATTAGTAGTAAGGTAGTTGTGTGTTTATAGTTCTATAGTTATTATTAGTGTTACTTTTATCTAGTGTGTGCGCGTGTGCGTGTGTGCGCGTGTGCGTGTGTGCGTGTGTGCGTGTGTGCGTGTGTGCGTGTGTGTGTGTGTGTGTGTGCGTGTGCCTTGATTAAGCACTAGTTATTTTTTTCCCTTTGGTATCCCATTACCAATATGTCTAAAGATACCAAAGTTTCAGGTTTCAAGAAGTGTGACTCGTGCTGTCAGAAGATGTCTCTGACAGACGGTCACACTTTTTGTGTTTATTGCTTGGGTCCCCTACACCTGCAGGAATCCTGCTTGGTCTGCCTGCCATGCCTTCAGCCTGAGTCTCCTGCAGGAGCATGGGAACAAGCTAATTTTGAGAGGCTTACTTAAGCCAGAAGGATCCCTGGCTAAGCCTCCGTCGGGAAAATCCTTGAAGCCCGCCAAACTGTCGGCACCCTGTTCGGAGCCGTCGCCGAGTGGAGCTCCTGCCTTCTCTTCTATTCCGGCTGGAACCAAAATCTCAAGACCTCGATCGGCTCCGACCTTAGTGTCGGAACCTTCTCTGAGCCGAAAACGTTCAAGGTCCCCCTCTATAGAATCTGTTCGTTCGGCTCCGAGGTCTCCATTGCTTCAATCGGAGCGAAGCTATAGGTCCCACTCCTCTCGGTCCTCCAGGCTATCTGATCATGACTTGGAGAGGGTGGTCAGTAGGCTCCTAAAATCACAGGCCCTGGCCAAAATGTTGACCAGCCCTTCTCAACAGACGGTGGCTATCCCTGTGTCTTCAGTTCCTTCTCTGACTCTACCACTGTGTTAGTAGCCGGAGCTCATCGGGGCTCGAATCGTAGGAACGTCGGAACAGATACCGCACCTTTTGGCTCCCTCGTCGGCTCCGATTTCTTCATTGGTTCTTTCCTTGGAGGGATCCGGGCGCCGAGACTCCCTCGTTGACTCTGGGGGGGCGAGTGGCATCGGACCCTTGTCTGACCCCATTCTCTCTCTCTCTCTCTCGGGGCCTCTGCGCAGGTGAGCTCTGCCCAGACATCGGCCTCGGAGCCATCCCTCTCGGTGCCAGGAGGTGTTCACATCTCTTCAGAGCAGGGACCCTCTTCTCTGCCTGATGGGGGCGCCTTTGAGGTCATGAAAAGTGTGCCGACTCCTGTGTCGACTCCACGATCGGCCCTTTCGGCTCCTCCCTCCATGGTGCCTGCATCGGCCTCTGTCCACCCTCCTGACCCCAAGCGTGGAGAACAGATGCTCCAGGTCACCCCATTGGGCATATCTTCCTCTTCCGAGGCCTCCCTTGATCATTCAGAGGAGCCCCCTCGGAAGAGAAAATGTAAGAGGAAACATGTTGACTCCCCCAAGTCATTCACGTCTGATACCAACTTGGAGGATTCGGAAGGGTCCCCAAGGTCCTCCTCTGAGGATGTCTCCTTTTCAGACATCCTAGAGATCCTTAGGCAGAGGGGGAACTGGACTGCTCTTAACCCTTCCTAGGATGAGTCTGTGTACCTGGACGCGTTTGGTTCTCACCCTTCCACCTCCTGGGTATCTCCACCTTTCGACCCGCTCATGGAAGTGGTGGCTCGAAAGACATGGACAGCCCCGGACACAGTAGAACCAACTCCCCGCAGGCCCACTAAGTTTATTACAGCCCCATACGACAAACAATTTCTGGCAAAAGGTGTCCCTGTTGATGCCATGGTGGTGGCAGCAGCCACTAAGAAGGAGTTGGCTGACCCTTCAGTGTCTGTCCATCCACCTAATAAAGAATCTAGGACAATGGACAGGTACGGGAAGCGGATGTTTTCTTCAGCAACCTTTTCTATGTGGTCGCTGAATTATCTGTGCCATTTCACCCGCCTTCAGAGGTGTCTTCTCAAGGAACTGGGTGATACCCTTCAGGATCCATCAGCTGCGGGGTCTCGGGATAAGATCAACTCCCAGCTGGTGACCCTTAACTCTGTAGTCAACTCCTCTATGCGGTTCATTTCTTATGCAGCTGATGGGGCGAGTAGGGCCGCAGGTACAGGCGTGGCTTTGAGAAGACATGCCTGGATGTGGTTATATAACTTTGCTGACCCCTTTTAAGGCTTCCTTCACCAATACCCCCTTCGATGGTTTGGCTCTGTTTGGACCACAGGTGAAGGATACCCTTACCAGGTGTGAGAAGGAAGGCAAGACTCTCTCTGCCGTGGGAGTCAGTTTTTCTACTCCCTCTAGACCATACCCTAAAGGTCAGAAGAGTGGAAAAATGTGGTTTCGGAAACCCCAGGGAGTCTTGCCTGACGCACGTGGCGAGTTCCCCCCCAGGGGCAGAGGAGGGAACAATAGTAGACGCCGCCCGAGGGGAAGAGGGGGTCCACAATATCAGGGTAGCAGAGAATCTTTTCTCTGACCAACCCTTTCAGCCCCCCTGAGGGGCTGCCCAACTGTCCACCTTCGGAGGCAGTCGGGGGAAGATTGTCACTGTACCCAGAAGCCTGGCAACTCCTCACACAAGACAAATGGGTACGGTCTATCATATCCAAGGGTTACAAAATCCCCTTTGTCCACACCCCTGTACAAGCAAATGGGTCCCTTCCAGATGTTCCATCCGGTCTAAGGGAACAAGCAGTACTAGAAATTTCAAAACTGCTAGGAAAAAGGGACATCCAGCCAGTTCCAGCACACCAGCAAAGATCCGGGATTTACTCAAAGTTCTTTTTGGTACCAAAAAAGACAGGGGACTGGAGACCCCATTTTGGATCTCAGCAGGTTAAACAAATCTGTTCAAAGAACGAAGTTCTGGATGGTCGCACTTAAGTCCATTCTATCCTTTTTGGGTTAGGACATTTGGATGTGCTCCATAGACCTTCAGGATGCGTACTACCATATCAAAATGGACAGACGCTACAGAAGGTTTCTCCACTTGCGGCTGGGAGCCAGTCACTATCAATTCAGAGCCCTGCCCTTTGGTCTCACCACAGCCCCCAGGGTGTTCACCAAATGCATGGCAGTGGTCACGGCTCACCTGAGACTGCGAGGATTCCAGGTGTTTCCATATCTGGATGACTGGCTCCTGATTGCTTCCACCAGGCATCAGCTACTACGAGCCAGGGATTATACCATCCAAACTTGCTCCGAGCTAGGTATCTCTATAAACTTCGAAAAGTCTGCATTGTCGCCTTGTCAATCTATAACCTTTATAGGCGCAAGATTAAATACAAAAGAGCTGTTGGCAACTCTTCCCTTAGAAAGAGTATCAGACATTCGCCGACATGTCCAGACCTTACTACAGTGCAAGAGAATTCAGGCCAGATTTGTACTGAAAACTGTGGGTCTCATGGCAGAAGCAATCACATTACTTCCCCTGGCTCATTTTCACATGCGGATTCTTCAATGGATGCTTTTTACCCAATGGCCGTTTCAGCACCTTCCAATGTCTCACAACATAATAATCACCCAATCATGCAAAGACCACCTTTCTTGGTGGATGGTTTCCTCTCAAGTACTTAAGGGCAGACAGTTTGTTCTTCCTCCTCCTGTTGCCACGGTGACAACGGATGCCTCCCTGATTGGGTGAGCGGGGCAGTTTCAGGGCAGGACTGTCCAGGGCACTTGGCAACCTCTAGAGTACCACCTGCACATAGACGTCTTGCTGATGAGAGCAGTACTTTTAGCGTTTCAAGCTCTTCAGGACACTCTACCCACCGGGACTATTGCAATTCACACAGACAATATGTCTAGTGTGGTACATCAACAAGCAGGGTGGAACCAGGTCCTATCCCTTATGTCGAGAAGCACTCAGACTCTGGCAGTGGGCGATCTCTTCTCAACGATTTCTGATAGCAACGCACATCCCCAGGAAGTCCAACGTCCTAGCGGACAGGCTAAGCAGAGCTTTTCTCATACCGCACGAGTGGTCTCCCAATAAGTTAGTAGCGGACAAAATTTTCTGCAGATGGGGTCAACCTTGCTGTGACCTTTTCGCAACCCCTCTCAACAGCAAGTGTGACTATTTCTTCACACTCTTCCCCCTCCCCGGCTACTCTCCCAGAGACGCTCTAGTTCACGATTGGCCCCGGGGTCTTCTGTATGCATTCCCACCCTTTCCCTTAATTCCTTAACTAATTTAGAAAGCAACCGCATTGGGATCCAGGATGATCCTCATTGCTCCTTACTGGCCTCGACAAATTTTGTTCCCATTCCTGCACGTCACCTACTGGAGCAGCCTTGGAATCTGGACCCAGTGCCAGACCTCTTGGTCCATCAGGCGGGTGGGCTGCACCAATCCCTTCAGTCTCTCAACCTCACAGCTTGGTTACTTCACTTCCAACCTTAGCCAGGCTTCCACATATTTCTCAGCCAGTGCGTGAAATCATCCTTTCTTTGCACAAATCTGCTACCAGGAAGACTTATGCTAGTAAGTGGAAACGTCTCTCTTTCTGGGCGGAGGCTAGAAATAGAGACCCCTTTACAGCCCTAGTCCATTACGTTCTAGATTTTTTAGCAGAACTTTTTCGAGCAGGATCGTCGTCTGCCACCATTAGGGTCCAATTGGCTGCTATCGCTAATTTCCACGCTGGCCTGTCAGAAACCAGCATCATGTCCCACAAACTTTATAAGGCCTTTCTTAAAGGGACTATTTTACTTAGGCCCCCGGTTAGAGATTTAAACCTGATATTAACTTCCTTGATTCTCCCTCCCTTTGAACCTGTGGCCTCCTGTTCCTTAAAATTACTCTCCTGGAAGACTCTCTTCTTAGTAGCCATCACCTCGGCTAGGAGAGTGTCGGAACTTCAAGCCCTTTGTATTCGTCCTCCTTATCTTGTGTTTCACAAGGATAGAGTTTCACTCTGGACTAATCCCTCTTTTCTGCCCAAAATTCCTTCTGAGACAAACCTGAATCAGGCTATTGATCTACCTGTCTTTTTTCCTAACTA
>NC_056749.1:406626740-406645617 GCF_019279795.1 Protopterus annectens
CATTCAAAGGATGGGTACTTCTTAACAATCAAGTAATGATCATAGCTAACACAAGTAGACCATCTTTATAGGTTCATAGGTAGGTACTAGGGTATCTGCCCAAGGGCCTACGTAAGCCTAGCCAACAAGGTTCCCTGGCTTACGCCACCCAAGAAAGTTATTTTCCTGTGCCACTGTTGAGCAGACACACAGAAGTAATCCCCGGGGTGCATTTCCTATTTCCCATCCACTCTTCAAAATTTTTCTTTAAGAGTGCTAATGAAGAACTTTGCTTGACATAGATGGGTAGCTTGTTCCAGAGTATGGGAAGTCTCTGGGACAGGAATCTATCCCTCCAGCATGTCCTGTTTGTTGTGGTGACAAGGTTTAGGTCCCTAGAGCGTGTAGCTCGGAAGGATTGGGATTTCTTTCGGTGTAGCATGTCCTGCAGGTCTGGGTATGGCATAGCTTTATATGATGGGCAGAGATCACCTTGGAGTAGGCGATATGCTACGGAGTAAAGCTGGAGTTTTTTGAGGTGGTCAGTGTAGGGCATTTGTTTGAGGCCAGTAATCCTCTTTGTGAGGTACTTCTGTGGCCTTTACAGCTGCTGCAGATGTCTTGCAAGGTACATTCCAAAAGGGGCGTTGTACTCTATATAATGGGTCTGAGTGTCTAGTAGAGTGGAACAACGACCTTTTTTTTTTTTTCCTGGATGTGAACCCTTTTATGATGAGGTGTGACATGTAGAAGGACTTCCTGACTACTGTGGTGATGTGACTATCAAAGGAGAGACTACTGTCTACCTGGGTCCCAAGGTCTCTTATCACACATTCAGTGTTAAGTAGATTGCTACCTATGTGGTAGTTCATGGGTACAGAGTTTTTACCAAAGGGGATGACACTGCACTTTTTGGCATTGAGCTTGACGCCATGGCTCTGACACCAGGCATCTGTCTCAGCGAGGCCCTTCTGTCAGATGTCCACATCATTTAGGGACTTGACTATGGCTCCTAGTTTGCAGTCATCTGTGAACTTCGTTAGCCAGAGGCCTTCTCTGTTATCCTGTACTTCAGAGAAGTAAATACCAAACAGGAGAAGTTCCAGGACAGAACCCTGTGGTACTCCACTTGTCACTGCTTTGAGGTCAATTTTGGAGTCTGCAACTTTTACAGTGTGGGTTCTTTTACAGTGTGGGTTCTGTCAGTCAGCCAGTTGGCAACCCATCTTGTGACGTTGGGATTTATAACTAGTTTAGTGAGTTTAGCTATAATTCGAGAATGGGGGATGGTGTTGAAACCTTGGCGAGGTCAAGATAGGGTGTGTGAACCACCTTGCCCTCATCTGTGGCTTTGGTGACTGCCTCGAAGTCGATCAGGTTCAAGAGGCATGATCTGCCTTTCACAAACCCAAACTGGGTGGGATCCAGAGTTTGGAGGTTACCAATGTCTCTTTGAGTTCTATGATGATACGTTCCATGGCCTTGCAGATAAGGCTCGTCAGGCTAATAGGTCGATAGTTCCCAGGATCAGTGGTGGCTCCCCCTTTGTGGAGTGGGATAACTGTTGCTGTGCACCATTCAATGGGCACAAAGCCTGATTGGAGGCTATTATTGGACATGGTACTTTAGTGGGGAGTCGGTTCATTCTGAAGTTCATGTAAAACGCAGCCTGGGATGTTGTCTGGTCTCATGGAGGCTGTGTTTTTGGCTTTGGAGAGTGCAGCTTTTACCTGCATAGTTGTGATTACAGGAACTCTGCATTCTTCCTGTATAGATATGGGCCCTTTAGGGGGTGAGGGGGGTAAAGTTAGCACTGAATCTATCTGCCAGGATGTTGGCAATATCAGTTGGTTCTGTAATTTTCGTGCCGTTGTGCTGTAACTCAGAGCAGATCTGGGTGTTGCCATCGAGATTCTTGACATAGCTATAGAATGCTTCGTCGTTGTCCTTAGAATTGGTGACTATTTTGTTTTCGTACCAAGCTTTGGAGGATCTTGTAAGGGATCTCAGTTTCTTACTGAGGCTGACCAGGGCATTTTTTTTTTTTTTTTTTTTTTGCAACAGTTCTTCCTTTTGTTGTACAGTTTGTTTATTGGCAGGGGACCACCAGATTGGCTTCCTTTTTTTTGGAGGATAGCATCTTGGTTCTGTTTGTGATAGCATGATCCATGCACTCGTGTAAGGGCTTCTAGAGTGCATTTGTGTAGGATTCAGCAGTTGTAACTGTATTGTCCATCTGCATGGGTGTCATGAAGTTCACCACTTCTGTCTTAAGAAGCATGAAGTTGGCTTTGGAGAATTTTTTTACTGTAGTTTCCTTAAAGGGGGGGTGGGGGCGGGATGTGGATATTGAGTGTGATTAGCTTATGGTCGGATCGGACCAACGAAGTGGGGTGGGGAAGGGTTATCTGTTTAGTAAGCTCCATTATGGCGCTTGGTTTTATATACAATCATCTGTTACAACTGCACTTGCTTTTGCATAGTGTTCTGGTCAGGCTGATAGTTAAACTTGTTTGGGTTTGATGTGATGACCCTTCCCCACCCCCCCTTTATTTGAATTGGTACCACTGCAACCTGTCGTAATAGATAAGTAACCAGTCCGTAGTTTATTATTTTAACATGGGTAGGGATAGGGAATGATTGGGTATTTTGTATGCTCACGTGGCACCGGAGTGTAAATTCATAAGTTTTTCCTTTAGTTTTTATGACCTAGTTGAATAATAACTTGATTTTTTTTCTTTACAGCTTTGTGGTTGCTTGATTTCTGTTTTGATAAAAAAAAAAAAAAATAAGTAAACGTGACTTGCTGTGAGATGCTTTTAGCAGAATGTCTTGTGTGATGATGGAGAACAAGAAGTAGGTGTCAATTCTAAAATGTAACGAGTTTTCCATATGCAAGATGAATAGTTAAGGTGAAGCATATAAACTTGCAGGGTAATGCAGTATTAATGAAAAACACTGTACTTAACACTAATGAAACATTTAAATGTATTCTTCCCATCTTGTCATTTGTGCAAAGCCTTGGAGAATGTTGAAACAAAATATCCATAAGAGAGACAATTTGTAGAGTTAGCAGTGTAGCGAGTCCATCAAGACAAATGGACTAGAAGTTTGCATCGACAGTGATGGTAGGAAGGCTTGCCTGCTTATGTAGGGGAAGTAAGAGTAGGGAGAAAATGAGTTTACATAGAAGCTAAAGAGTTCATGAGCTCTAGCCAAGTAAGATGTACAGAAACCTTGAAAAACCCTGGTCAGTAGATAGCCTTGCCCTGTTAAAAATGAATGGGAGAAAACAGCAACTAGTAAGTGTCCCAACACATCCTTGTTCTTGCCTTCCTCTGAATTATTAGTACAGAAAACATTAGGATTAAATCTTCATGAGAATGTAAGGCTAGACTTGACATCTTCACAGATCAGTATCTTGTTAAGTACCTGTGAAAATAATTTTATTTTGTAAATGCTGGTTGAAGAAAGTAAACGAGCAATATGCTTACATTCAGTGTAATAAACATTGAGAAAGTTAACCTCTAATTCAGCCTTATTTGTAACATATAACACGCCTAACAGTGCAGCTCTTAATATATACACAATGTTGTACTTAATAAATGAATAGTTGTTTGCATAATTGGTTGTCTCAATGATTCATGTATTCTGAGGGAGATTGCAATGACTTGTATATCAGTATTTTCTAGTAACTGCAAAACATTTGGCAAATATTTGAAATGTATTATTTTTGACTTTATATATGTTTTATATCTTCTATTTGTACTGCATTTTTCAGTAGTTGAACAGACTTGGAAAATTGAGGTGGCTTTGTTTCAACTATATTGTAATTGCCTTTCTTGTTAAAATACAACCAAGAAATGGAAACTGATGCACTTTCATTCATATCATTTAACAGAACCTTGCACAATATTCGTTCTTTAATAGGAAATTTGTCAGACCACATTGCAAATCAAATAGCCCCCCCCCCCCCCCCAAGTCTTTTTTTTAAAGAAAACACATTCTATATACTATGCACTTCCCGTCTGCACTGGTTTCAACATATCAACTTTGTGCAGTGTTTTTAGTGTGTTTATACAGTCTCCTTAACCTAGATAAAGTAAAAAAAAAAAATACATTTTCATGTAAAGGCATAAAAAGTTGCTTTCCAGCTGACTTCAGACTGAATATATTGGTCTCTCCATCAGACCAGAGACTACATCTTGAAAGATCATCCTCTTTCGGCTGTTCCCGGAAGGGGTCGCCACAGCGGATCATCTGTTTCCATTTCTTCCTGTCCTCTGCATCTTGCTCTGTTACACCAACCACCTGCATGTCCTCTCTCCCCACATCCATAAACCTTATCTTAGGCCTTCCTTTTTTCCTGTTACCTGGTAGCTTCATCCTTAGCATCTTTTTCCCAATGTACTCCTCATCCCTCCTCCGCACATGTCCAAACCAATGTAATCTTGCCTCTCTGGCTTTGTCTCTAAACCTTTCAACCTGGGCTGACCCTCTAATATGCTTACTCCTAATCCTGTCCACCCTCGTCACACCCAGTGCAAATCTTAAAATCTTTAAATCTTTAACTCTGCCACATCCAGCTCAAACTCCTGCCTTTTTGTCAATGCCACTGTCTCCAACCCATATAACATAGCTGGTCTTACTACCCTCTTGTAGACCTTCCCTTTCACTTTTACTGGTACTAGTCTGTCACAAACCACTCCTGACACTCTTCTCCACCCACTCCATCCTGCCTGTACTCTCTTCTTCACCTCTCTTCCACACCCACGGTTACTCTGAACTATTGATCCCAAGTATTTAAACTAGTCTACCTTCGCCACCTCTACTCCTTCCATCCTCACCATTCCTCTCTCCACCCTCTCATTCACACACGCATATTCTGTATTAGTCCTGCTGACCTTCATTCATCTTCTCTCTGGAGCATATCTCCATCTCTCCAGGGTCTCTCCACCTGATGTTCATCGTGCATACAGCTGCAGTCATAACAGATGGGTTCTCCTGCCGTCAGGTGGGTCCTCGGTCGGCCGAATTCCAAAGTCTAGGTCTGGCGTTGGCTGTCGTCGCGTCTTCCCTGACGTCAGTGCGACAGGGGTATAAAAGAACCAGCCGACGCCATTTTCTTCAGTCTTTCTTGCCGCACGGTGCCTGAAGCAGAAGCAGTTTCCAAGTGCCGGTCGGCCAGCTCCTGAAATTACGAAAATTTTGCAACCGAAGTCTTCTTGAAAGCTAAGTACCCCGTTGGGGAAACTTTTCTTGCCTCAGACCGATGTCAGACAAAGTTAATAATTGTATTTCATGTGGGAAGCAAATACCGCATAAGGATTTCCATTCCCTCTGTATTCCTTGTTTAGGCCCAGACCACGACGTCTCGGTCTGTCGCTTTTGTGCTACATTCAACAAACGCACCATTAAGTGTCGGGCGGAGTTCGCCCAGCATTTTTTTGGCAAAACATTTAACTATATTATGTCGTCGGATACTCTGACTCCAGTTTTGTCTAAAAAGCACAAAGATAAGGACCAACACACGAGGTCCGCGGCCTCTACCGACACCACGCCAAAGCCTACTACACGTGGTCCGGTTCTCAGCGAGGCGCCTATGCAGCCCCTGACTACCAACGACACTTCATTGGCGGTGTCTCCTGTGCCAGAGTTCACAGGCTCCTCGGCCCACACCCCGACTACAGATACCGAAGCCACTCTTGGCGGTGAATCTCAAAATGTGGACAGGTCCACCTCCTCTCAAGGTGTCTTCAGACCTTCCTCTTCTTTTTCCATCAAGGCTTTCACTAAGTCTAAAGCAGCCATGCACTCTGAGACAAGCTACACAGGGCCCATCTCCAGGCCCCATGCCTAAAAAAACAGATGCTTAGAATGGCTGAGGATTTAATTACTCTTATCAGGGGTTCCCAACCCTCCCCGGACAAAAGGCCCAGAGTGGAGGAAGAATCCCTCTCCTCTGATCAGGGTTCCATTATTTCAGAGCACTCTGATGATCGGGAACATTCTTACTCCCCTTTTGAATATTCTGATGCAGTGGAGTCCATTCCCTCTGACCCCCCCCCCCCCCCAGAGGATTACTCATTTGGGGAAACTTTGCATACCTTAAGAGAACACTTCCACTGGGAAGGCCAAGATTATTCAGATTCCAAGAAAAGGCTTAGGGAATTTCTCTTGCTACCTCAGCACAGGCCTCTGGCTATACCTCCTGTGTTGGACATACTAGATGATGTGTACTCTGAGGCCTGCCTTAACCCGGATTCTCTACCTCCAGCCCCAGTCAAGCTTGACAGGTACTACAGGGTTCCTGACTCACACCAATTTTTATACAAAAGCCATGCTGCTGACCCAGAAACCATCTCACAGGGCCCCAAGGGAATTAAGGCCTCCACTGCTAAAAATCCATTGCCTTCCGAGAGAGATTCCAGATCCTTAGAAAGGTGGGGAAAAAAGGTATATACCTCAGCTGCCTTAACCATGAGGGCATTAAACTGTCAGTTCCATATGCTAAAGTACCAACAGTTTCTGTTATCACAATTGAAAAGTAAAATGTCACAACCTGAACAACCAGACTTGGAGTTGCAGGATTTGATGCATAGTGCAGAACAAGTGGGTAAACATACCTTACAATGTGGTTTTGATGCTCTAGAGGCCTCATGTAGAGCTGCTGTTACAGGATCAGTCATACGTAGACATGCCTGGCTCAAGGAACAAACCTTGCCAGATCATTTAAAAGCTAAATTACTAGATGCCCCTCTACAAAAGGATGTATTATTTGGTGCTAATGCTGAGGAAGTGTTAAGGAAAATGGAGGAAAAGGCTAAATCAATGCAAACTGTGAAAGATTTTCTACAGGTACAACCCCCATGTTTCAGTAGAAATTGGCCTTCCAAAAATTGGTCCTTTCCAGCCACGGACAGACCCCTAAGAGGTAGATACAGGCGCCCGAGAGGCAGAGGGCAATACCATGGATCATTTAGAGGCAGACTATGACAAGCTCCTACACAAAGAGGTGGTGAGGATAACTCGCAACCATTCAGAAAGCAAGCTCAATGACTTTCTCCTTTGCATGCCAAGCAAGACTCAAATGGCAGCACCCTTAGGCGGAAAACTGGTATTATTTACAAAACATTGGCATATTGTCACAAAAGACCAATGGATCCTGGACATTATAAACAGAGGCTACAGATTCCATTTTCACACCCTTCCAAAAATGAGAGGCATGCCAAACCTGCCACACAAAGGGCAGAGGCACAAAGACAAACTACAGATCTCATAGACATGAAAGCTATTCAAGAGGTACCTATGCACGAACAAGGTCAAGGTTTTTATTCCAGACTATTCCTGGTACCAAGGAAGGGAAAAGATTGGAGACCTATTTTGGACCTATCCATCTTCTACTCGTACCAAAATTCAAGATGCTCACTCTACAGCAGCTTCTTCCCATGCTGGGCAAGTAGTCTTGGCGGGTAACATTGGACCTCAAGGAGGCATACCTGCATGTCCCAATCAGACAAAATTGCAGAAGATACCTCAAATTTCTTGCAGGTTCAACCCATTATCAATTCTCTGCATTGCCCTTTGGCTTATCTACTGCACCCAGAGTATTCACGAAATGCCTGGCATCAGTAATTGTCTACTGCAGACTTCAAGGGATACAAATATACCCCTATTTGGACGACTGCCTGATCCAAGCGGACAGCAAGCACATTCTTCTGAAACATCTGGCTTGTGTAATAATGTTGTTGAATTCTCTGGGATACACAGTCAGCAAAAAGAAATCAAGGCTAATACCCTCTCGGAAAATAATTTTCCTGGGTGCCAACTTGGACACAAACACCCAGATGGCCTACCTCACGCCAGAGAAGCAGGGGCGATTAACTCAATACTTCAGAGCATTAGCAAATTGCACCAGGCTGACTGCAAGGAAAATCCTGCAGGCTCTGGGATTCATGGCATCTTGCATCTTACTAATCCCATGTGCAAAGCTGCATATGAGGAAACTTCAATGGTACCTGAAAAACCTATGGTCTCAACACAGCCACAGTTTGGAAACAATAATACCACTAATTCCATGTCTTCAAAGGGGATTTCTGTGGTGGGCTCAAGCATGCCAAACAAACACAGGTCTCCCATTCAGCAAGCCTCAAGCAAATCCAGTCATCACAACAGACGCCTCGGACTATGCCTGGGGGGCGCACATGACAGATCGGTGCATTCAGGGCAAGTGGTCCCAAAAAGAAAAGCACCTTCACATCAATCAAAAGGAAATGCTAGCAGTAATAAATGCTATTATAGCTTTCAAAGACCTCCTGCAACCGGGTCAACTATTGATAAGAACGGACAACACCACAGTAATGTGGTACATAAACAGGGAGGAACACATTCATACCCCCTATGCAGACTGGCCATGTCACTTTTTGGAACATGGCCATGGACTTACAAATCGAACTACAAGCACAGTACTTGACAGACAAGGAAAACACGCTGGCGACAACCTAAGCAGAAATATGACAGATCCACACGAATGGAAGTTGCATCCTCAAGTTTTTACAGAGATAATCCAAGCATGGGGAAGGCCAGACATAGATCTCTTTGCCTCCCACAAAAATCACCAATTGACAAAATTCTGCTCAAGGATTTTTCATCCAAAGGCCTGGAGAGTGGACGCTCTCTCTTTCAGTTGGACATCAATGACAGTTTTATGCCTAACCACCTCTTCCTCTGCTACCCAAAGTTCTATTGAAAACCAGAGCAGACAGACAAACGATGATTCTCATTGCTCCAGACTGGCCAAGACAACACTGGTACCAACTCCTCAGGAGCCTGACTCATTCCCCACCATGGTCCCTGCCTCTAATGCCTCTTCTCCTGACTTGGCACAGCTTCAAAACTCTTCACAGTCAGCTAAAAACACTCAATCTGGCCGCATGGAAGATTCCTTAACATTACAACAGACCCTACTCTCCAAGGAGGTGCAGGATGTCATTTTGGAGGCCAGAAGGCCATCTACTAGAAAAGCTTACTCCGCAAAATGGAAACTGTTTTGTGTCTGGAATGAGAAAAAGGGCCAGGATCCTGGAAAACTTAATTTACCTCAAATATTACAGTACCTAGCTGAGCTCCTAAGCAGTTGACTTTCATTCTCCTCCATCAAAATCCATGCCTCAGCCATTTCTGCAAAAATACAACACTGATCCACCCTTATTCTCTCAGAGAGATTACTACATTCCTTGGACATCCACAGACAACTGCGTTATTATTTGGACAGAACAAAGCCTTTCAGAAAATCAGATCGGCTCTTTGTGTCCTATGCTATAGGAGATCAAGGAAAGCCTATTTCCAAACAGACAATCTCAAAATGGATAGCCCATTGCATACAATTTTGCTATTCTTTTCATGGCAAAACTGTACCTACAGGCATCAGATCTCACTCCACAAGGGCCACTGCTACTTCTGCAGCCTTTCTTAGAGGAGTTCCTACCAAAGATATTTTAGAAGCAGCCACTTGGAGTTCTGTGCGTACCTTCTCCAAACACTACCACCTTCCAGTATACTCCAAATCTAGAGCGAGCTTTGCCACTGCAGTCTTGCAGGGCATTCTGGCTCCTCATAGTTCCACCTAGTGCCTACCACCCCTTTGGGATTCTACCCACCTATTATGACTACAGCTGTATGCACGATGAACATAGTACAGATGTCCTTCAAGGATGCATCTGCAGTCCTAACATATGGGTTGTCCTGCCTCAGGCAGCCCTTCGGTCGGCCGGATTCCAAAGTCTGGGTCTGGCCTCGGCTGATGTCGCACTTCACCCGACGTCATAGCTGCTGTGTATTGGGTATAAAGGCATCAGCCGACGCCATTTTCCTCAGTCTTTCTTGCCACGTGGTGCCCGAAGCAGAAGCTGTTCGCAAGTGCCGGTCGGTCAGATCCAGAGATTTCTACTACCGAAGACTTCTAAAAAGCTAAGTACCCCGTTGGGGACTCTTTCTTGCCTCAGCCGATGTCAGACAAAGTAAATAATTGTTTAACTTGTGGGAAACAAATACCTCATAAGGATTTCCACTCTTACTGCCTTCCTTGTTTAGGCCCAGACCACGACGTATCAGCTTGTCTAGCCTGTGCTTCCTTCAACCAACGGACGCTTAGATGTCGGTCGGAGTTTGCAGAGGAGTTTTTTGGTCCCGCTTTTGCATACAAAATGCCGTCTGAGACTCCGACTACACAATTGGCTAAAAAGCGTAAGGAAAAGGACCGACACTCGCGGTCCGCGGTTTCGGCTGAAACCACGGTTAGGCCAACCGCGAGTGTCTCTGTTTCGGCTGAAACCGAGCCCTCTGTTCTTCCTTCGGCCGAAAGCATGCCTCCGATAACCGAGGCCTCACAGAGCATGGCTGAATCTGCTACTGAAATTACCCCTGCTGAAGCAGGCACTCAGGATTTATCAAATACTGTTCTTTTAGACATATCTACCCCTGCACATGGAGCTGCTAGGCCCCCTGCATGTATGTCTATCAAGGCTTTTTCCAGGGCTAAAGCAGCTAAATCCTTCTAAGGCCTTACCTGCTAAAACTCCCTCACATGCCTACCTCTAGTTCCCAAATGCTCAGCCTGGCTGAGGATCTCATTTCTTTGATCAGGGGATCCCAACCTCACCCAGACAGGGCCTCTCAACCCTCTCCAGATAAGAGAACTAGAACTGAACCCCCGGAACCTGTTTCTACAGACTATTCCTCTGATGACTCAGATATTTCAGACCCTCAGGAAGGCCCATATTCTCCTTATGAGGATTCTGATGCAGAAGACTCCATTCCTTCTGCTTCTCCTCCTGAAGAATTTTCTTTTGGGGAAACATTACATGCTATGAGGGAACATTTTCAATGGCAGGGCCAGGATTTTTCAGATTCAAGGAAAAGGCTTAGGACCTTTTTACATTTACCACAGCATAGGCCTTTAGCCATTCCTCCAGTACTAACAGTTGTTGATGATGCATATAATGATGCCTGTACTGCCCCTGATTCTCTTCCTCCGGCCCCTGCCAAGCCTGACAGATATTACAGGGTCCCGGACACACACTACCATTTATATAAGGCTCCTGTTGCAGATCCTGAAACCATTTCACAGGGCCCCAAAGCTGTAGCAGCTGCCTCTGCCAAAAACCCTCTCCCATCTGAAAGGGAATCTAGAGCATTAGAGAGATGGGGTAAAAAGGTTTATACTTCTGCTACTCTTTCGGCCAGGGCCTTAAACTGTCAATTTCACATGATTCTGTACCAGGAATTTTTGTTAGACCAGTTAAATAAAAAACTGTCCTCTCCGAAACCTTTAGACCGTAAGTCCCTTCAGGATTTGGTACATAACTCTCAGCAGGTTAGTAACCATTTCTTAAAATGTGGCTATGATGCACTGGAGGCTTCCTTTAGATCAGCTATGACTGGAACAGTGATTAGAAGGCATGCCTGGTTAAAAGAACAATCCTTACCAGACCATGTTAAGTCAAAACTCCTAGATGCTCCTATGGAGAAACAAAGTTTGTTTGGCTCCCCTGCCCAGCAGGTTCTAAAGAAGGTAGAAGAAAAAGCAAAATCTGTCCAAACAGTCAAGGATTTCTTACAGGTTCAACCTCCGAGGTTTAGCAGAAATTGGCCTTCAAAGAATTGGTCCTTTCCAGACACCTCCAGAGCAGAGAGAGGCAGAAATAGACACCCAAGAGGCAGAGGTCAATCCAGGGGTGCCTACAGGGGACGTCAGTGGCAGCCTAACAACCAGAGAACTACTGCCACAGATTCAGCTACAACCACTTCCACAGGACAGACACAATGACTTGGCTCTGATTCCGCCTACCAGGGAACAACTGGAAGCACCCTTGGGCGGAAAACTAGCCTTATTTTCTGTAAACTGGCATTACATTACAGGAGACAAATGGACTTTACAAACAATAGACAAAGGCTACAGGTTTCACTTCCACACTCTTCCAAAAATGAGAGGAATGCCAAACCTACCACCAAGCCAAACAACAAACGCTCTAAGACAAATCAACAACCTACTAAGGATGAGAGCTATAGAAAAGGTACCCTATGGAACAAGGACAAGGATTTTATTCCAGACTTTTCCTTGTACCAAGAAAAGAAAATCAATGGAGGCCTATTCTCGACCTGTCCGCTCTGAACACATACCTCATTGTTCCAAAATTCAAAATGCTGACCCTACAGCAACTTCTTCCCATGCTGGGCAAGGAGTCTTGGCTGGTGACTCTAGATCTCAAGGAGGCATACCTGCACGTCCCTATACGACCAGATTGCAGAAGACACCTCAGATTTCTTGCAGGATCAGAGCATTATCAATTCTCAGCATTGCCCTTTGGCTTATCTACTGCCCAGAGTATTCACGAAATGCCTGGCATCAGTAATTGCTCATTGCAGGCTTCAGGGAATTCAAATTTACCCATACCTGGATGACTGCCTAATACAAGCGGACAACAAGACAAAATTAACAAAAGATTTGGAAAAGGTTATACAACTGCTGCAAGCCTTGGGATACACAGTCAACATGCAAAAGTCAAGACTGGTACCATCCCAAAGGATAACATTCTTGGGTGCAGAACTGGACACATCAACTCAGATGGCCTTTCTCACAGAAGAAAAACAAAACCAACTTCCAGTCTATTTCATGACATTAACAACACAGACTCAGCTTACTGCAAGGAAAATCCTGCAAGCCCTGGGTTACATGGCATCCTGCATAATATTGATTCCGCATGCCAGACTGCATATGAGAAAGTTGCAATGGTACCTAAGGAATGTATGGTGTCAACACAAGCCCAGATTCCAATAATTCCATGCCTGAAGCAAGAATTCCTGTGGTGGGCTCAGGCCTGTCAGTTGAACAGAGGATTGCCTTTCCACAAACCTCATCCAAGCCAGACCATCACCACGGACGCCTCAGACCTAGGCTGGGGGGCGCACATGGTGGACAAGTGTATACAAGGCCTATGGACACAAGACCAGCTGAATCTACACATAAATCAAAGGGAGATGCTGGCAGTGAAACATGCAATCCAGGCATTCAGACCATTTCTTCAACAAGGACACCTGCTGATAAGGACAGACAACACCACAGTCATGTGGTACATCAACAAACAGGGAGGTAACACTCATATCCTCTATGCCGAATGGCAATGGACCTGTGGAATGTGGCCCTGAACCTCAAACATTCAACTCCAGGCCAGATTTGTACCAGGAAAAGAAAATTCACTAGCAGACACCTTAAGCAGAACTACCACGGATGCTCACGAATGGATGCTGCATCCAGATATCTTCAAAACCATAACAAAGAAATGGGGACTACCAGAGATAGACCTGTTCGCCTCCCCACACAACCACCAATTGAAGAAATTCTGCACAAGAGCATACCACCCACTTGCTTGGAGGGGTGGACTCCCTTTCCTTCAGCTGGAAAAACCTGACAGCATATGCATTCCCACCTCTTCCTTTGATGTACAAAGTCCTACTGAAGATCAAAGAGGATCAGCCAAGGATAATCCTGATGGCTCCAGACTGGCCGAGGCAGCATTGGTACCCGCTACTGAGAAGCATGTTTGGACACACGCATGGCCTCTACCTTTACTTCTAACACAGAACAACTACAAGATCCTACATCCAAACTTGAAAACACTACAGCTAGCTGCTTGGAATATTGCATAAAACAAAATAACCCAGATTTATCTCGGAGGGTTAAGGACATTATCCTGGAGGCTCGCAGACCCTCCACAAGGAAGACTTATTCAGCCAAATGGAAAAGATACCTCATTTGGAGTGCATCAAAAGGGGAAAATGCATCATTGGCAAACATAGCAAACATCCTGGAATACTTAGCAGAACTGTTCCACAATGGCCTGTCCTACTCCTCCATTAAGATTCATGCATCAGCAATTTCAGCAGAATTCAACATGGATCCTCCAGTCTTCTCTCATCCACTACTCAGACAGTTCCTGAGAGGAATCAAAAATGTAAAGCCTCCAAGGAAACCACCTTTGCCTACATGGGATCTTAACTTTGTACTGGAAAAGTTAACACTCCCCCCTTTTGAACCAGCAGCAACAGCAGACTTACAGTTCTTATCTTGGAAAACTGCTTTCCTGCTTGCAATCACTTCAGCAAGAAGGGTATCTGAGCTACAGGCATTAATGGCAGTACAGCCCTTCCTTATCTTCCATCAGGATAGAGTGTCGCTGAGAACTAACCCTACTTTTATGCCAAAAGTGGTCTCCAGAGTATCATTGAACCAAGAGATTCATTTACCTACATTCTTCCCCAACCCACAGAACAGGGGGGAAAGACTACTACATACCTTGGATGTACACAGACAATTACGCTACTACCTGGACAGAACTAAGACCAACAGAAAAACTGACCAGCTTCTGGTAGCATATGCAACAGGAATGGAAGGAAAAGCAATTTCAAAACAGACCATCTCAAAATGGATAGGAAATTGCATTAGATTTTGCTACTCTTTTCATGGAAAGACAACTCCAGAAAATATCAGGCCTCACTCCACAAGAGCCACAGCCACCACTACAGCTTTCCTACGAGGAGTGGCTACCAAAGACATTTTAGAAGCTGCTACTTGGAGCTCCGTGCATACATTTGCCAAGCATTATAATCTACCTTTTATACTCCAGATCCCGAGCAGGTTTTGCAACTGCTGTTTTGCAAGGGATCTTAACTACACCATCTTTATCTTAGTACCTCCTCCCCAGTTTGGCTATGGTATTCTACCCATATGTTAGGACTGCAGATGCATCCTTGAAGGACATAGTACAGTTTTGTACCTACCATAAATGTAGATGTCCGATAGGTATGCATCTGCAGTCAGGATTACCCACCCTCCTCCCCCTCTGTGGTATTCCTAGGGTATTTACCCCTCTTTTAGCTAGCTGGGGGAATCTGTTATGGTGTATTTGTTTGTATATATGTATATATATTCTTATATTGTTGCTCTCTACTGTTTGGCATTATTTGCATTTATCCAAATTTAGCCTTCCTAGAGGGCACCTGGCATCTGGGGCAAGAAACACTGAGGAAAATGGCGTCGGCTGATGCCTTTATACCCAATACACAGCAGCTATGACGTCGGGTGAAGTGCGACATCAGCCGAGGCCAGACCCAGACTTTGGAATCCGGCCGAACGAAGGGCTGCCTGAGGCAGGACAACCCATATGTTAGGACTGCAGATGCATACCTATCGGACATCTACATTTATGGTAGGTACAAAACTGTACTTTTTGTACCTACCATAAATGCAGATGTTCGAGTGCTAATACAGCTGCAGTCCAGGTTTCCCTCCCTCCTTCTCCTCTTGGGACAGGCCTATTGGCTAACATATCCTCATGCAACCAGATTGGGGTATTCATTCATGATGTATTTGCTTGCACTATTATATTTTGATTATATGGCATTGCTTTACTACACAAATTTATGTATTGCCTTCCTTCTGGGGGCACCTGACATCTGGGGCAAGAAAAACTGAAGAAAATGGCGTTGGCTGGTTCTTTTATACCCCTGTTGCACTGACATCAGGGAAGAAGCGACAGCCGACGCCGGACCTAGACTTTGGAATTCGGCCGACCGAGGACCCACCTGACGGCAGGAGAACCCATCTGTTATGACTGCAGCTGTATTAGCACTCTAACATCTACATTTATGGTAGGTACAAAACTGTACTTTCCCTACTTTCACTACAGATCACAATGTCATTTGCAGACATCATAGTCCATGGGGACTCTTGTCTGATCTCGTCTGTCAACCTGTCCGCCACCATTGCAAATAAAGGGCTCAGAGCTGATCCTTGATGTAACCCCACCTCCACCTTAAACGCATCCCTCACTCCCACCGCAGACCTCACCGTTGTCACACTACCCTCGTACATATCCTGTTACCACTCTTTCATACTTCTGACACTCCCGACTTCCTCATAGAATGCCACAACTCCTCTCTAGGCACCCTGTCGTATGCTTTCGCTAAGTCTACAAAAACACAATGCAACTCCTCCTGACCTTCTCTGTACTTCTCAATCAACACTCTCAGAGCAAACATTGCATCTATAGTGCTCTTTCCCGGCATGAAACCATACTGCTGATCACTGATCATCACGTCCCTTCTTAACCTAGCTTCCACTACTCTTTCCCATAACTTCATGCTGTGACTGATCACTTTTAATCCCTCTGTAGTTACTACAGCTCTGCACATCACCCTTATTCTTAATAATCGGTACCAAAATACTTTTTTTCTCCATTCCTCAGGCATCCTCTCACTTTCAAAGATTTCGTTAAACAATCTGGTTAAAAACTCCACTGCCATTTCACCTAAACACCTCCATGCTTCCACAAGTATGTCATCTGGGCCAACAGCCTTTCCATTCTTCATCCTCTTCTTAGGTATCCTTACTTCCTTCTTGCTAATCCATTGTACTTAATTATTCACTATCCCCACATCATCCAACCTTCTGTCCCTCTCATTCTCTTCATTTATCAACCCCTCAAAGTACTGTTTCCATCTCCTCAACACACTCTCCTTGCTTGTGAGTGTTTCTCTCATTATCTTTTATCACCTTTATGTGCTGCACGTCTTTCCTAGCTCGGTCCCTCTGTCTAGCCAGTAGGTACAGGTCTTTTTCTCCTTCCTTAGTGTCCAACCTTTCATACAACTCTTCATATGCCTTATCCTTGGCCTTCACCACCTCTCTCTTTGCCATGCACTTCATCTCCTTGTACTCCTGTCTACTTTCTTCATCTTTCTGACAATCCCACTTCTTCTTTGCCAACCTCTTTCTCTGTATACTCTCCTGTACTTCTTCATTCTACCACCATGTCTCCTTGTCGTCCTTCCTCTGTCCAGATGTCATACCAAGCACCTTTCTAGCCATCTCCCTTACTAGCTCTGCTGTAGGTTACCCAGCTGTTTGGTAACTCTTCACTGCCACCTAGTGCCTGTCTTAACTCATCCCTGAACTCCACCTCACAGTTACCCTTTTTCAATTTCCACCATTTGATCCTTGGTGCTGCCCTCACACTCTTCTTCTTGATCACCAATGTCATCCTACAAACCACCATCCTATGCTGCCTAACTACACTTTCCCCGGTCACCACTTTACAGTCTCCAATCTCCTTAAAACTGGCCCTACTACATAAGGTATAATTCACCTTTGTGCATCTTCTACCACTCTTGTATGTCACCCTATGCTCCTCCCTCTTGTTAAAATACATATTCACCACAGCCATGTCCATCCTTTTCGCAAAATCCACTACCATCTGACTTTCTGCAATCCTTTGTTTAACACCATACCTACCCCTCACTTCCTCATCCCCTCTGTTCCCTTCACCAGCATGCCCACGGAAATCTGCTCCAATTACCACTCTTTCACCCTTTGGTATAGTCATCACTTAATCCAATTCACTCCAAAATTTTTCTTTCTCATCCATCGCACACCCAACTTGTGGAGCATATGCACTAACAACATTCATCATTACACCATCATTTTCCAGGTTCATAAACATCACTCTATCAGACGCTCTTTTTTTCACCTCCAAAACACTCTTGGCATACTGTTCCTTCAGGATAACTCCAAGCCATTTCTCCTCCCATCCACACCATGATAAAACAATTTGAACCCATCTCCGATACACCTAGCCTTACTCCCCTTCCATCTGGTCACTACCACAGTCCTAGCCTTTCTCCTCTCTTCCTGCCTTTGGCCATGCCTTCCACCTCTTCTCCTTCAGCCAGCAGTAGCCCAATTTCCACCAGCACCTTGTTGGCTAACAGTACTGGTGGCAGTCGTTGTTAACCTGGGCCTCGATCAATCTGGTATGGAAATATTTACTGGTGTCTGCATGAAATTATTTGAAGTTTTACGCCAGATGCCCTTTCTGACTCAACCCTCCCCATTTATCCGGGCTTGGGACCGGCACAAAGAAATGCACTGGCTTGTGCATCCACAGACTACATCTTGAAAGATAAATTTGCAAAAAAAAATATGTGAACAAAATTTGGAACTTGCTTAAATTCTATAAATCGGATAATGTTGTTCGGAGTCTTGTCCTTAAAGAACTTGTTCTTAAAATTAAGTGAAATATATTTGTAAAATTGGGTAAACTGTTACTTGAAGTAGTCAAAGTATGGCCAAGTTTTCCTTGTGTATAGTCTCTCTAGACCAAGTTCAGAATTCAAGTTGCCTGCTGTTTTAAGCTTATAATTCTGGAAACATTTACACCATTCAGTGAAGATGTTCTTCATGTTTCACTGTTGCAGTCATTACATTCGGCTAATCTGCTGGCAGTTTGCCCTCAGTCGGCCTGAATTCCAAAGTCTTGGGTCCTGCGTCAGTTGCTGTCCTCTCTTCCATGACGTCAGGTAGTCAGGGGTATAAAACATGCAGCCAATGCCATTTTCTTTCATCTTTCTTGGCGCGCAGTGCCTGAAGCAGAAGCATTTCACAAGTGCCGGTCGGCCGACTACTGAAATATTCGAGTTTGAGTTTCAGAACCAAAGTCTTCACTAAAGCTAAGTACCCCATTGGGGAAACTTTTTTTTCTTGCTTTTTACCGATTTCAGAAAAAGTTAATAATTGTGTTACTCGTGGGAAATAAATACCTCATAAGGATTTCCATTTAAACTGTATTCCTTGCCTAGGCCCTGATCGCAATGTGCCTGGCTGTCTGTTTTGTGCTAGATTTAACCAACGCACTATTACGCGTCTGTATATTTTTGCATGTAATATTTTGGAAACAGATTTAACTACCCAGAAATGTCGTCGGATAGCAATCCGACTACTGGAGTACATAAAAAATGCAAAGTAAAAGACAGAGAAAGGCAGTCAAGATCCAAAACCGATGCC